>NC_058337.1:9584315-9887345 GCF_905475395.1 Chrysoperla carnea
CTTTGTATGGGGTTTACGTGTCTGACAAAGCAGTGTCTCCATGCCAAATTTCAGCAATAAAGTGGGCTCTGGTTTCAACTATTTAGAAAAAAATCAAAATTTGAACTATTGAAGTATGCTACACAACGTCTTTCAATAGAGATAGAGGTAGCACAAAGCAACAAAAAATATGTCTCCTTGCTGCATGCTAAAATTTGAACAGTATCGTCATATATCCAACAGTGAGCAGATCGAATCGGCTTGTACACATGTTACCCAGTGTTGCTTCAATTGCGCTTTAAGAACACTCAGCTTCCAAACAAATCAACTTTGTACTAAGCAAACTTGACTTATTTTGGGGTGCACAATACGTGGTAGTTTGCAAGTAACACCCTGCATATGGCCTACAGATGGATCTTATTAGATGGAAAGCGTCTGGAGTATAAAGTTGGGACAGCGTCTGGAGTTTCGTTTTTCTGTGTGACACTATCAATATTGTGTAGTTATAAAATTGTGATCGTGTATTGAATACAAAATACATTATACAGATAGTAGCACATTATTTTATATTTGGTCAAATCGATAATATTAAGTAATAATAGAATTGACAAAAACGTTCAATTTATTTATTTCTTGTTCGTATCCTGAACAAGATAGAATAATTTTTTTAACATTTCGATTCGAAACGATTAAGAATAATAAAAACTCTCATTCTTAAAATGATACACATAAACGAACATATATTTTTCTGAAAGATATTAAATTTAAAAGTTATTGAAGCCTGCTTCTACATTAAAGTCACAAAACGTGATGTGAAGCTGCTTTTTTGGTATGTTATTAGGACTCTTGAAGAGATTGCGAAAAAACGCACAACTTTTGTTTCCATGCAAAAAGTAGTTTCACACTCCCCTAAGGGATCCAAAAAACATACCAAAAAAGAAACTTTATATCGTGTTCCAAACGCCATTCGTGTTCCAAAATTTTCTAAAAAGTATTTTCTAAAAAACTCTTTACATGAGCAAAACTCTAAATTTTTAATATTTCTGAAAACCCTGTAAATTTTTTATACATCATATCTCAAAAACTACTAGACATACGGAGCTGTGAGTTGCCTTCAATTGTTTCAAATTGAATATACTTTTTTAGCAACTACTGTTAAAACCTCACATTTTTGAATTGACCTGCAGAAAGTAGAAAAATTATCTGGCGTAAAGACATATTTTATAAAACAATTAAATAACAAATAAATATCCAAATATTATTGAAGAAGCCATGCAAAATTCGATTACAAAATTATATAAACGAATCACATACATAATTACTCTTCTGATTTTTGATGAAAAATGCGCCTATTAGAAATTATAAATCAAAATTTTTTCGAAGTTTTCCAAAAAAACTTAGCTTTTTGTAGTAAAAACATGAAGTATGAAAATTCGATAGGAATGTTAATGGTCGTTTATAAATGTAGACCATTTAGAACAGATAATAAGGGTAAAACGGTTCAAAAAATCACTCCCGAAATATGTAAAACTGAATTGTTGAATCAGGAAAGTATTATTATTATTATTGTTATTCTATAAGAGTTCACAATGTTACGATCAAGCATAATTATTGTCATAAATCTCCGCACAAAAAAGATGAATACCACTTTTCATATTTATCAATTTTCCCACATTCTACTAGTCCGATTTTTAACGAATTGTCGAAGGAAACGGAGCTACTAAGTTTTAATTTTACGATGGTCATTTTTAACACCTGTTAGGTAGTAGCTCCGTAGCGGGTAAAATTCTGTGCCGGATGTGCAAAGTAAAAAATTTTGTATTTTTTTTAAATTTTTTGATCTGTTTTCAGCAAAAAAGAACTCTAAAACCTTTGTGATTTTTTCTCTAAAACCTTAGTTTTCGAAAACAAAAATTATGAGAAATTAAAAATGCAATACTCGATTTTAATTTATATTTCTGATCATTTAAAGATATCAATAAATGTATTATATTATGTTTTTTTTATTTTATTAAAGAAGTTATAAACGATGTATATGGGCAAGTTATCAAGGTCCCTCTTCCTAATTTATCATAGATTGTATTTTTAACTCCCGAACTAAAAAAAAAGAGGTGTTATAAGTTTGACCGCTATGTGTATGTGCCTGTCTGTCTGTGGCATCATAGAAGGATGAACCGATTATTAGATATTATATATTTTATTTTTTCTTATTTTAATCGAAGATCAAATCATTTTCTCGTTTAAAATAATTTTCTTTTGTAGTATGGATATTATGTAAACATACAAATACTAAACAGAAATGATTTCATCTTAACGATAATCGACATTATCTCATATTTTCAAAGATGAACCTAACTATGCATTTCTGTGTCTATTTCACATAATATAAACGAGTTGAAAATTTTTAAACTTTTTCTCTTTATATGCCACAGGAGTATTATTAGGATTTCCGAAATTTTTTGTGCCTACCGTGACAGCAGAACTACATGTACAACTTTCCCCTTTATATACCTAAAACAAACACCGCATTGAGATTCAAAATCAAATTAGAATAATATCACCCTTGATATGAAGATTTGCTTTTTCCTTTAACACGTGTTCAATTCTGAGTTAATACATAGAATATAAATTGTTATTGAACATCAAGGAGTTTCAATCCATTATAAAAATCGAATATATATATACATACAGAAAAACTACTATAAAGCTTCTATCGTGTGAATTCATAATAGACATGATATTCACTCTATGTTAAAAATTTTTTTCAATAAAAAACACTTTTTAAAGGACAAGCTTTTATTGTACTTAAAAATATAAAAAAAACCCTCTATTTAAAATATCAAGGATGATTAAGGGAGCCTCAAGTTTTTACGAATAGTTATGTATGATTGCCTCCTACCAAATTATTTTCTACTTTTTAGTATAATAAAAGCATGCTCTTGAAAACAATTTTTTTTTTAAATTTTAAATTGGTTACTAAAATAGATATGTACGTAAAATATGGTGAAAGCGATGGAAAAATGCTTGTATTCTTCTCAGCTATTTCCATAACTTCCCTAGACATTGAGAGCCCTGCCAGCAGACAAAGGTATAAGTTTTATATTTCCAGTGCCCTGTAACCTAAGATTCAAAACTCAAAAAACTTGTTAAGCGGAAGAAACTGAATACTTGTACAAACCTTCATTTTGGAAGTAAATATCTTGTCTCAAAAGTCACATATGATCATATGGCAGTGTCCGTAGATATTCAAGGTCATTTTTTAAACGGCGAACCGTTTTTGAAATAGAGGGCGAAGAAGATGGAGTGCTCTCCTATAAGTAATCAAGGTTCAATCGTAGATCCCAGGCTGTTATACTTCATGAGCTTCTGTATACCTATAAATTTCTTTCAAAGGTATTATGACGTTTTCAGTTTGGTGAACCTTTCTTATTGGAGATAGTATTTGAAGAGAACGCTGACACGTGACCATATGTGACTATTGAGACAAAATTTTGACTATCAAACTAAAGATTTGTACAAATATTCAGCTTATATGAAATAGAATGAAGAGCAAAAGTACACAGCCGAGCCATGACAGAAAAGGCCTGGCATATCAGACTTGAATATGTGTACAACTAACATTTCACTGAGAGATGACCCTATCTGTCTGTAATGTCATTGGCCACGTTTTCTATATTTTAAAATGTTATGAAAAGGCTACTTACTTCCTTTCGAAACGTAAAAGTTTTGTATAGTAATAGGTAAGTCGCCAAATGTCTATTACTAAGACTCTTCAATTATAAAGTATTTTAAGTTTTACTAATGGCTCATCATTTGAAAGATCTTTTTTTTTTTCGTTTGTATGTCTTTAAATTAAAATCAAGTATCAAAGTTTAATACTATAAATCGTTTCCCAAAGTAAAATTTTATTTCAAAAGAAAATCTATATTTTGATAAAAATAAACGTCTGTGTATATGTACTTTGTAGCATACGTGTCTTGATTCGTAGGTGCTTTCTATGAAGCAGCTTTTACCAACATAATATGACTATGTGACCTTATTTAAGTCACACTATTGTATATTTAAATATACATAAAGTCCTAACGAGGCTTTTGTTGCATAATACACAAATATATTCAAAAAATATGTCGAACAAATTTAACCCAAATCTTCCCACTGCACCATTTAAGGTGCACTTACATTTTATGTGACAAAACAAAATATTAACAAGGTTCGGCAGGTTTTATAGTTTTATGTTATACTAGACATCTTCACAGTTACTTTAATAGTGATTGACAGTGATTGTGGTTATTCATTAAATTTTTATAAGCCATCGAGTTTTGTGAATTTCAACCAATATGAGTTCCCGGAAAGGGTAAGTGATAAGTTTTATATTTATTATTTAAAATTTTAGTGTAGCGGTATTTTAGTAAGTTATTAGTTATACTATCGGGTAATATCATGAACATGGTGATATTTTATTTTTATACGTGACTTTTGTTCGGTTAAATTGAACGCCCCATTTGAGGTGCGTTGGGAATGGGAGGCACCATGATAGTTTGTTGCATTATTTTTATTTAAACGTAGTTTTTATACATTTGGAGTTATAACTTGTGCTCTTGTTTGCTTGCTACAGGTTGAATGTTCATGAAATTATATCGATCTTGGAAGACGATAGTCTTACAATTTCTGCTGACATTTTTATCACGCCACCTGGAAATGATGATTTGAGTGATGAAGATAGTGGAAGCGAGGATGTAGTGGAGATTAGTAATCTATCGCGTCGCCAGTTGTTGGCTGAAGCTGAGGTTCGACGTACGGTTCCATCATCAGAAGGAGTTCTAGAAACGGTAGAAGATATTGATGATATAAATCAGAAAGGAGAAGAGGAACAGCCATCCACATCCCAAGCCGTTGAACATCCTGCAAAGAAAGCTAGGACTATATTCAAGAGGAAGTGGAAGCAGACGGATCGTAATTATAGCCTCAACAGAAAGTGGAGTTCAGCCAATTGGAAAGGTAAAAAGGTGGTGCAACAATAAAAGAGTTGACGTAGATCAACCACACTGTTACCAAATATACAACAAGTTCATGGGTGGAGTCGACAGACTTGACCAAAATGTTGGTAAATATAGAATTGGTATAAGGCTAAAGAGATGGTATTGGCAAATGATGATGTTCCCCATAAATGTGTGTGCAAATAACGCATACCAATTGTACCGACTCTCACCAGCAGGTCAAGCTAATGATTCCCACGATTTTTTGTCATTTACAAGATACATCGTACAAAGTTACCTAATTCTTGGCAAAGCATCATCATCTCTTTCAAAATCGATTGGAACTAGGTCACCTATGCCAGTCAAGAATAAACTGCCTGATTCGATAAGGCTCGATGGAAAGAATCACTATACAATCAGAAACGAAACTCAAATTCGGTGTCGTGAATGCCACAAGAATACTAAGTTTCGTTGCAGCAAATGTGGGGTGGGTTTACATCAACATTGCTCTCAATCTTTCCACACAATCAAATAATTTTTCTCTCTGATTGGTTCCTTTTTTTCATTTGTTTGTTTCTTGATTTTGTTAAAATAATTTTGTGTATTTTCATTTCATTAATAAAAGAGCTCCAATGAAACATCATGTCTATTCTTTCTCTACACATAGTCCATGGGCATATTTTCCCAACGCTCCATTTAAGGTGCGGTCCTGAAATTCAGTTTCAGTAAAACGCAAAAAAATAAAACTCATATTTTTGTCTAATTTAAGATCTACTTCTTTGATATACATAATAAAAATAACAATTATTTCTGAATTTTTTGCCTTGGGAAGATATGGGTTAATACAGTACCGGCTATTTAGGGCGCTGAAAAGTATGCATTAATTTAATTGATGTGGTTTTTTTTTTGTCAACTATATGTGTTCTATGGCTTTTGTTTCTTGAACGTTTATTTAATGCTTTCGCTAGCAACGACAAGCATCAAATTCCACCATAACAACGATATAAAATTTTAATACCTTTCGTACATTCCGTGATTATTTTTGCCGTCCAAGAACTAATCCAACTTAAGATACAATTAAATTTTTGGGGTATAATTTGTTAAGTTGATTGGTTTTCTTGGTGATATGGCAGTCGAAAATCTGTTTGCCTAACCGAAAGCATTGCCTCTGTGAAGTAGAACATGAAATAAAATCCAAAAGTATTTTTGTGATCTTGATCACAATAAATAGGCATTTCTGCGATCAACTTCCTTAATACGCACAACGAATTATAGCCCAGGAAAATAAACGTTTTTCTACTTTAAAAAGTCCAAATTAAATTCGGAAGCAATTTCAGACATATGAAAAGTCCTTTGCAAAATCATGTGCGCAAAAAAAAAATTCAAGGTCAAAGATCGCGAAAATAATATTATTTCGTAAACTATTAAAGTTATTGAAGTTTTAACTATTATAAAATTTGTTTGTGGGTTAATTTTACATAAAAAAGGTACTGCTAAGTATTAACTAAGTGATTCTGATTTTTGGTAACTTCTGATAACTGATCATAGATGGTTTTTTTTTTTTAAATATTATTTATAAAAAGCTCATCTTGGAACAAACATATCAAATTTACTTACTCTTATGACGGTCATGGTTAGTTAATTTTTTCGTACCTTGCTTATTGGTACTAGAAGTATTAGACTGTCAACTAAAGGCAGAAAAAAATAATCATAATAATTTTTTCAGTCTGCCGATGATAGGGGACATATACAGCCATAAGCAACTGGTAACATACATATTTAAAAAATAACATTTGCTTGTAAAAAAATAAACTTTTACAGTAATTTTAATGAAAGAGACAAGATAACAAAGATTTATTGGAAGACGATTTTTTCGTGTTTGAAATTTAAATAATGATACATTTTGTTACTAACTAAAATTTTTTTGTTGAAGTTTGTTCACGAGAAAATCGTTTGCCAATAAATTTTTGGTGTATTGAACAGTCTTATCTTTAATTCAAATGAATAGCAGACTTTTTCTCTTTGTTTTACAGAAAAATTTTAAATTTTTACTTGATACATTTTCTGTTGCTTATGACTGTAAATATGCCCCTTATTATTGACAGACTGTAAAAAAATGATTATTTTTTTCGGTCTCTAGTTGACAGTCTATTTATTATAAGAAGGGTTAAATGTCCTCTGTATATAAATAAAACTTAAACTAAATCCGAAAAAAACTTATATATCTGAAGTTAAAAAAAAAAAATTCAAAAATTCGCACCCCGCTGAAATTTGGTAGGATTCTTCAAAACACCATCATAAATAAAATATAAAAAGACCTAATCGATCCGAGAAGTGAAAAAAATTTACGCAGAGTCAAAGGTCTCGAAAACGGGTTAACGGTCGGGTAACGAACGGGTTAACGGGGTAACGATTATAATTAAATATAAAAATGTCCCAATATTTTTTTTCCTAAGAGCCACCATTTCTGTGATAGAACTATTCAAAAAGTTGGAAGAGTTTCAATCATCATAATATGTATAAGTACGCCACGTACATCACTGAAGCTGTAATACAAGTAAAAATATTTTTCTATCGGCCAGTGAAACTTATATATATATAATTTTTACTTACATATCTCCCTTGGGTGCATAGTCATGTTAGGGACAATCAAATTGACGCCAGCACTTGCAGTGGATAGTTTTGGTGTAAAGGTAGCTGTTATGACTGATTTTCAATTATGTGCATGTAAATGGTATAGAAATCTGTTCTACAATTTTCGTTTGAACAAATTTTACGATAAAATCGTGAAAAACCCGTTTTTGTGACCTTTGACGACGCGTAAATTTTTTCCACATCTCGGATTGATGAGGACGATTTTTCGATTTCACTTATGATGGTATTTTTATTAATCCTCTCAAATTTCATCCGCATGCGAATTTTAGTACCTTAGTACCTTCGTTTAAATTGATCGAATGTTATGGAGGTTTATATATACGGAAATATTGGGAATACTCTGGTTTATATGTTGGAAGAAAGTTATTAACAAGCAGATTTCTATGACAAACAAAAACAGGTTTTCATCAATTTTAATTATGTGTACTTCCATCCAATTTCCTACGCAACCTTAGTTAAATAATTAATGAACATTGGCGACCTCTTTATCTTAGTAACAATAAAGGTAGCTGTCATTACAAGGAAATAAACGGAAGTTACTAACAACGAAAAAAAAAAACACTAGAAAAACAGAATAAAGAAAAATGAAACAAATGAAACAAAAAAAGTGTGACTGTTCTTGTTGTTATTGTAATACAGAAACATTTGAGAAGCAGCACATCTGTTTAACTCATTTATGTAATGACCGTTTGTCATTATTTATTCTCTTTTCTTCATTCTGGTTGATCTCCACTTATTCACAACAGAACACCACACTTATGGTGAGAGGTGAAAGGAGATGTGAGGTGATGTCATCATGATGCCTCTCGGCTGAACATATACATACATAGTGAGTGTCTGTCTACTACAATGTATGAATATCACAGTTGGCATATGATGTGCAACAGTTTTTCTACTTATATGAACACAACATACTATACAGTATACACATAGACATATGCCAAGGATCATATCATCATTAAATTAAAGGAAAAACTCAATTAATTAATTAAATGGCTTTTTTTTCAGAGTGTGAAGTTGAAATTTCAAAGTGAGATTAATGTCCTTTTCAATTTTTGTGATAATTAAATGAAAATACTATACATTTAATTTCGTCTAAGTAAGAAGTTTATACCGGCTTCTTGACCAAAACATATTCTAGCGTTAAAACTGGGAAGTGTCGAGCTTGATCCTCGACGTTGGTAGTTTTTCACTAAAAATTATGACGGCAGTACGTATTAGCGAAAATAGGCTTTAGCCCACTAAGAATAAATTGGTTTTCTAGAAGTTTCTAATGATTAATCATGATATGGATAACAAAACACAACATTCATTTTTATAATATATAAGGATTATTATTATTTAAAAAAAAAAAAATTCTTTAAAATTACACATCCAGTCACGTGCCTGCAAACACCAATCAGATGTACTTTGAAGCTTCTACTTCACGCCATAGGTAATGCAATGCAGACTTTAAATATTTAAAAATAGAAGTTTAAAATATTTTTAAAAAGTGAAATTTACAAAATTTAAAAAAACCCCGACTAATTTTTCAGGTATGGCACCTTGATTTCGCACTTGACACATATCTAAGAACACTCTCCATTAAATTACATTTTTCCTTAAATCCTTTCCAAACTGAACCGATTTAGAAACTCATTACCAACTTTAGAAACTCATCACCAAGTTTCTTCGGGAAAGGTACCCTAAGCTCGCATTTGAAACATAGCTTAGAACAGTCTCCATTAATTAAAGAGAATTGAAAAAAATACACTCGAACCAGGACTCGAACCCGGAATTCTTGGATTCATGTCAAGCGCCCTACTAATTAGGCTATTCGAGTTCTAGACACGAATGCAATTTTGTCAACTCAATGAATTTTTTAATTTGTTTATCCACTTATTTATTATTTTTATTAATTGTTTTTTGTTTACTTATAATCATGCATACGATATTTATTTACATCATGGTCTATTCGACTATATTTGATGAAATACGATACATACAGGCATAAACTAAATATTGACAAATATCTTGTCTAGTAATCTTAATTAAAGAGAATTGAAAAAAATACACTCGAACCCGAACTTCTTGGATTCATGTCAAGCGCCCTACCATTAAATTACCTATCAAGCGAAACAAAAAAAAAGCATAATTGGTTCATCCGTTTAGGCGCTACGATTCCAAAGACAGACAGACAGACACACACACATAGCGGTCAAACTTATAACACCCCTTTTTTTAGTTCGGGAGTTTAAAAATAGAATATGCTATGGTATATAAAATTTTAAACGTAAAATATATTATATAATATTAATATTAAAACGTTCTTTTTATACCTTATTGCACATACAATGTAAAGGACAACAATACCTGCATATCAAGTACATTTTTACAACATAAAATTGATCATCAGTCACTGTCATGTGATCAATCAATGCCTACTCAAAGTAGGTACATAAACAATAGTAGATAGGTAGGTAGAGCTACCTAAACATTTATAACATTGTTGTGAGAGAAATACAGTAAACATTTATTGTAGTATACGTAGGTAAATAGGTGTATACGATAATATAAATAAAACGTAAATATTTAATAAATAACTGTACGTTAATTGGTCATTACTAAATAACAAACTATAAATTATTGGTTTAAACTGCTATACTCACATCAATGACATTATTTATAATTTTCAATTAAAAAACAATGTATTTTAAATGAATACCAACTACATTATGTATTTTATTATATTTAGTACATGCATTTTTAAACATATTTATGTTGGTACTACACAATATCAGAAGTATACAGTGCGATCAATTTAATACCAAATACATATCACCCTTCGACGAAACTATAGCTGTAAAAAACCGTATTTACCGAACACTGAGTAACGATACAAAGTATCTCGTCACTCAAACTTTCTATTTAGAATATACTAGCTATGAACTACCCGCTTTGCTGGGCAACATCCCCACTTGCACCCCTCCCTCCACATTTCCTTGCGTTGGATAACAGTTTTGTAATGTACACGTCATGCTCTTTTATTTGATACCCCACTTAGGTATATTTGTAAATATTCGATAATTCCTTCCCACTTTCTCGCTACACCTTTCTACCCTCCGAAGGTTAAAAGTAGATAAAAACAATAGATCTTTGAAGCTAGTTGTATATCGTGTCAATATTTGAGCTTAATCTATGCACAACTTTTTTAGTTTTTGAAGCATATCCCTTTCAACCCCTATTTCAACCCCTTACTCTACTATAATATTGATGTATTATACATAAAAACCTTCCTCTTGAATCGCTCTATCTTTAAAAAAAAACGCATCAAAATCCGTTGCGTAGTTTCAAAGATTTAAGCGTACAAAGGGACATAGGGACATAGGGACATAGGGACATAGGGACAGAAAAAGCGACTTAGTTTTATAATTTGTAGTGATATGTTACAAGAAAAGTTTATCCTTCATTAAGAAGTGATTTTTCTTAGGTAAAATCGACTGTTACTAGTCTCTTCAGTAAAAGTTGATTAACACCAAAAAGTGATGAAGTTTGAACAACATTTACTAGTCAGAGTTAAGTATAGCTAGGTAAAGTATACTCTCCCAGTTTTCAGATAGTAAAAGTTGACTTTTTGCACGGAAATAGTCTATCTGCTAATAAAAACAAATAAGAAAGCCAAAACCTTTATTATTAACATGTAAAAGTTTAAAAAAAAAAACTAAAAAAATTACTGTATAATAAAAAAAGGTTGATGTTATACGGGCCCTATCATGTGTTTAACGCGAGTCTCACACAATATTATTTCGAGTAGATGATTAGCGTCAACAGAATATTCTCTACGTTTCTTGAGGTTTTTCACATATTTTCTTTCTTAGGATTAGTGAATGAACATAGTCACAGAGTTACCCATAAAGCCAAAAACCCGAAAACCAGTGATAACTCAATCCCATTAAAGGTATGGCAAACTCATGGATGAGTGAACGAGCGCAATCATAGGGAAAAACCACTTTCCTCAAAAACCTAGATAAATATATTCTGTTTATGGTAATTATCTACTCCAAATTATCTTAACGAGAGATATGCAGACTATTATTTGTTACAGCAAGGAATCTGAAATAATTATTACGCTTAACCAAAATTGATTTACAAGTAAAGGAGGGGTATCGATAAAGCCCCATTTCTGGCCCAGAATAATGAAAAAAAAGTCATACGATTTGATGTTTTCTTTATATATTCTGACACGAAACTGCGTGCCCTAATGAAAGAATAAACTTTGAGAAAAAAAACTACAATTAATATTGCAATAATTTTTTCCCAAAATGTTACAATTTCAGTAACATTTCAACTTTCAATAAACAAGAAATCAATCAAAACAAAAACAAAATCGCAACACAAAATATATCTCAGTTGAACTTCCCAAGGAATCAACTAATCCTAGTAGAGTTAACTCTTCCTAGGAAAATGTGTTTACTTATTTTGAATCAACTCTAACTAATGTTTTTAATAAGAGTTTACTCTGCCTAGAATAGTCAACTCTTACTAACAATCACGCTTGAACCCTTAAATTGATACACTCGAACCATAACTGACGTAAAGTCTTACTAATTGAAATTTTGTTAGATAATATGCATCAAAAGCAACGAGTGACATGACGATACGACAGTAACGGGTGCTGATTATTTAAGTAACGAATCCATAATGGTACTCAGTTTCCCGTTACTTTTACAGCACAAACGTAAACTGAATTTTGCATGGTATGCGGAAATATTTATAACTTCTATGTATTATTATTTAACCTGCCAGTAGTCTCGTCAACTGTTCAGTAATCTTTAATCCACTTATTATCGTCTATAGTCCACTCAGGCCTCGTATGAGAGAAATTCCCACAATTTCTGAAGGGCTTTAAAGAAATATATAATTAGTCTGGAAATTCATAATTCGAAAATAGGTAAAATTATACGAAGATAGAAAACGTTTCAACCCTATATACCATTTGAATAAAAAAATTTATATATGTTTTAAATATAGCGTGAGTAAAATGCACATAACGGGATTGTTTGCGGGTTAAATAGAGTTTTCACAGAAGGATTTTATTATGTACTAGCTGTGAACTACCCGCTTTGCTGGGCATCCTCCCCACTTGCACCCCTCCCTCCACATTTCCTTGCGTGGGATAACAGTTTTGTAATGTACACGTCATGCTCTTTTATTTGATACCCCACTTAGGTATATTTGTAAATATTCGATAAATCCTTCCCTCTTTCTCGCTTCACCTTTCTACCCTCCGAAGGTTAAAAGTAGATAAAAACAATAGATCTTTGAAGCTGGTTGTATATCGTGTCAATATTTGAGCTTAATCGATGAACAACTTTTTTAGTTTTTGAAGCATATCCCTTTCAACCCCTATTTCAACCCCTTACTCTACTATAATATGGATGTATTATACATAAAAACCTTCCTCTTGAATCACTCTATCTATTAAAAACCGCATCAAAATCCGTTGCGTAGTTTCAAAGATTTAAGCGTACATAGGGACATAGGGACAGAAAAAGCGACTTTGTTTTATAATATGTAGTGATTAATTAATATTGTCTATTATGTTTCAATATCCGTGTCCATACTTTATACTACTAATTAATCCGTAGGAAATAAAACTAGGAGAATAATTGAATTAGTTTTAATAAAAATTAGCTAATACATTCAAACTATGCAGATTCTTTATATGTTAATTTTATTGCCATAAAAATAAATTTGTTAGTTTAATTAAAACTTATTTAACAAATAAAATTTTTTTTATAGATGCAACAACTATAAAAAAGATACAATGTGTCAAGTTATAAATAAATAATTTATTAATCATAAGAATATTAACAACTTGACAAATTGTAGTTTTTTTTAAAGTTATTGCATGTAGAAAAAAGTTTTTATTTAATTGTTAATTTAATAATCATATATAAATTGTTTTAAAGATGAAGAACTGATATCCATGTTCAAATTTACAATTAAAAAATTATTATTATTTAACGGTACTTATCTATCAAAGTAAGCTGTATATCCCAAGCTTACGTTTAAAGACTTAACAAAAAAATAAAAATAAAATAAAGTTAATTAGTTGGAGAAACCTAAGCTATTCCAAATAAAAATGATGAATGACTTTTACAATTTTTCGTTATTTTTTTCTGTATTTGTTTAGACCATGCATTTCCTTATTTGAGGATACTTACTGGTCTGCTTATTGACCATTGTAAACTTAATAAGCGTATTCAAAAAATCAAGCTCACGAGGAACGATCTTTGCAGATTTTGTCTACACTACAAAATACAACTACAATTGGGATGTACTGATATTCAGTCAAACGAAATAAATGAAGTACCGGCTAGGCATATCCTAGAGTTTGTTAAACCAGCAAAGCAAATCAAACTATACTTGAGCTGTTTTATCGAGGTCAACTTTTTGAGCTTGAAGTGTGTTTTCGAGATTAATAGCACGAAATCGATCTAAACGAAAAGGAACAAAAAATTTGTCAAACAATTTTGATCTTTGCTAGTCACTTTTTGATATGTTAATATAAAATGTATTTGGAAATGGTTTTGGGTAGACTTTAATTTTTGATATAAAAATTAAATTTTTCTTTATTCACGGCCGAAAGTATGTACTTGTTGCTTGTTGAGAAGCAGAAAGACTGATATTTATGCTTTGTTAAAAAAACATAAATGTCAAATTTTCGGCCTCCGAACGGCAAGTACGTACTTTCGGCCGAAAATAAAAGAAAATAGTATACAACACGCGAGCAGAAAGTTTGAGAGCTGCGAACTGCACGCCATTATCATATCGAATTCCTAATTTTCTGCCATTGTGTAATTTACTATTACTGTATATGTACTTAACGATATTTACTATAACATTTATTATTGATAACATTATTTAAAATTTTATGATCGTGTCTATCTCGCTCACTGGCATGTCTCTATATATTAACAATGCACGCTTGTAACTGTAATTGTTTTATTAGCAGGTAATATTTTAATTGATAAATTATTTGTCAGATGTAAATTGACAGATTTGCAACTACTAAAAATAAATGATTTGTTAATTAACGAATTAATGTAAAACAAATGCCCCAATAATAAAAATAATATTTTCTATATATTTAATGTAATTATATTTACCTTGTGCAATAATTTCACCACGATCACGCGTCCAATAATTTATTGATTTCGGATACGCTTCTGAATGGCATTCCAGTGTCATTTGTTGACCTTCGTACGCTCCAACTAATTGATTTTGTATCCATATCATTGGTGGAACTGAAATATTAAATGATAAAAAGTTGTGTTAAACAAATTTCGATCAAATAAGTATTTATGTAATACAGTAATATGATTCGTCGAAGTTTGGGTTTAATCATGGTTTGGAGAAATTGCAATGGCAGGTAGAAGACTCAAAACACGAAAAGCAAATTTCCTCCATCGGATTTCTTAAAGAATTTCCAGTATATTGAATTTCAGTCGTATAACTCAGATCTCCAAGAGTATTGACGATAAAAATTTTGAGAATACTTGCCGGAAACGTTTTTTAATATTTTAAATAGTTTATAAAGTGGCAGCGAAACTTCAAAATAATTTCGTAGTCAAACTGAAACTAGTGTTGAAATACACAGAGTGTATAATTTTGAAATATTCAAGATTCGAAAAAAAAGTAATAAGAAATTTTTCCAAATTTTTTTTGTTATAATTATTTTTGACTTTATGACAATTTTAACGAGGATAATTGAATTCATTTCTAAAATTCAATTGATTAGGAGGAGTAAGAGACACTCTTAATTTTTCGATTATATTGCTGTATTAATAAATTACGTTATACTTACAATGTACAATTAACATAATTCTTTTGCTGACTGATGGTGGAACACCATTTGAAGCAATACATAAATATGCACCCATATGTAACCGATTTACTCTTGTTATGTTAAACACTGGCCCATCAATACTTGGAACTGAAAAAAAGGAAATCGAAAATTAATAAATGAACAAATGTGATATTACCACAGTACGCTTTTCAACAATATATTTAAATGACAAAAATATGGGAGAAGGAAGAAGCTTTTGATGATGAAATGTGTTTGTGTTTGACACCAAAAACATTTATTTTTGGATAAAACATCTTATGGTCGCCAATGTTGGGTTTTCATAAGTTTAGTATGAAGTTAGTATCCAAATGGTTTGGTATAAAGATGGAATCAATAGATTCAATATTTGAAGCTATCTACAACTTTCAAACTCTCTAACTTTTATAGTTTTGGAGAAAAAGGAAACGAACATTTTTTTGCGCACATGATTTTTCTTAAAATTTCTTAGATCTGAATAAAACTAATCCCGGTGAAGAAACTACACTTGGATTTTTTATGCTGATCAACCTTTTTACTGTCTTATTTCTCTAGGCCCAGACATGGGCAAACGTCGCTTACAGAAGTCCCTCGAACTCCTAACTTGATATACGAGTAAGACAGTGACAACCTAACCAGTGACAACCTAAAATACGAGTAAGACAGAGAGACAACATTTTTTTCCTACCTATCTCATTACTATTAAAGAAACTGAGTTAGGTAGAAGATTCGTATACCGGTCTCGCTTCCTCCTCTATGAGCAATGCGGACTTGGATAAAGAGACACAATAAAGTTATAACAATGGTGACTTCGACTTAAAATAACTCGCCCATGCCAGCAGTCTAGGCTAGTATTTATGTATAAAAAACTATTCTAAGCAACTTTTTCTAATAATTTTTTCTCGATATCTCTAACCATCTCTGATACAAGACAAAGTATTAAGAAATTGCCTCATTTGTCAATTTTTACTTGGGAGATTTTAAAGTTCAGTTTCGATTAATTAAATTAAGAAATACAACCCATCACCTTGTATGACTGTGCCAAATTTCAATCGATATTCCTATATAAATAACGAAAATAGGGTGTCTTAATCTTAAATGCCTCACACTATATAATAATAATATATATTTTTTGAGTTTTATTTTTAATGGAGGGGAGTGTGTCCGTATTCATCCTAGTAAATATGCGTTTTCATTCCTAGCCATTCTTAGATAATAATGTGATTTGTAAAGTAACACTTAAAAAATTTGGTTTATAATCCTAGTTATGCAGATACGTATAGTTTGAGAGGCTAAGTAGCCGACTGGTTTAAAGCGTTATCGATTTTAACTGTTTGTCTATTTACATTTATTTTGCAGATTCCATTCCAGGCAGCTGTCGTCGCTTGGATAATAACGAAGTAACCAACTCTACCCACATAATAAATTTAACTGTTTATATGGATGCAGTTTAATAAATATAGATTAAAATATAATGACGTGGGTGGCCTCTGTTATAGACATATATGTCAGAAAAACGGAGTTTAAAACCCATTTTTATTATTATTACAGTATGGGTTATAGGAGACTATTTTTGAGTGGATAATTTTTGACTGGACTGCTGGGTTTGAACTACCAAAAAGATTTATCTCACATTAGATACAAATCAATAATTTGAGAAGTTTTGCAAGTCATAATTTTTTTCTCTAAAACAAATCTACCGTTATTTTAAATGCTCACCGCTTTTTGAACGATATTATTTTGCAACTTAGATTGCATATTGTTTACACTCACTAGGTATGTTAATGTTAAAGTAATGAATGAATAAGAAATTTTAATAAGATAGAATGAAACGACGTGTTTATGTTTATGTACATGGGTATTATATCAAACGATTTAAACACAAACGGTATATCTATATAAAGTAAGTAGTGATGTTATTAGTATTCTATAGTACAATGATATTCATCTATGTTCATAATGTCAACCCTAGAAGTTTAGTTCGTTAAGGCGTAACCAATTCTGTGCGCCATATGCCTAGGGTAGCGGGTTCGATTCCCACCGTCTCAATAAAAATTAATTTAATGAGTAAGTGTGGTAGGCTGGTGTAGTGCATGGTATATGCATGACGGAGATATATTGAGTCTCTGAAAATAATTGAGAAGCTGATAAATGAAATTATCAGTGGAAAAGGTGGTGAAACACATAATGGTATCACAATGGGCTCTATAGCCAAAGTGTATCCTTCGTGGACTGGATAGCCAATATAAACTAACTAACATCATTAGTGATGATGTATTTTATTAATATACCAGCCGGCAATGCAGTTTCAAATTTGTTAATTCTTTTCGAAATTTCAAACACGTATATCTCAGCTAAAAAGGAACGGATTTGATCTACCCAGGGTTCGTTGAAATGATTATACATATGTCGTAGTCAACTATCTGAACTAGTTGTTCTTTTAACAGCTTAGCCTTTTTACTAAACGACGCCGTTCAACTAGCAACCTGGAATTTTTTAGCCATTCAATCAAACAGCCAGACAAATGACTCGGATCGATAACGTTTAACTATTTGTCCAGCTTAGAAATTTAAGTTTAGTTCAAGTTTCTGCTCTCTGGCGCTGAAAACTGTCAAAATGGCGGCCACAAGGAACTAAATTGTTGGTTTTCTCACGGTTCAGTGTAAAGATAGGTTGTGGCTAGTCAATCACCTTTTGATGGCCAGGGATTCCGAAAATATTGCTGCAAGCCTGCTGTGAATCAGTGTCACAATAATATATGCTTGTTAAAAAGTTCTTTGCGGAACCAATGCTATCGAAGCTACGCGTAGGGTTAAAATTAGTGTAGAACATTGTGTATTATATGGGAATATCAGTTATGTGTGCGCGTGACCACAGTCGTGTTATTTACTCGTGTACACAAATATCTTTTTTTACTTACATGACGTAAAAAAACAGACGATTGCGTTATCAACACGATCCATACATGGTAATTCAACAATTTAATCAGTTAATGGTTTGGTTTCTCTTCTTTTTATGACATTTGCAAGCATCCAGAGAAAGATTCCATTCCTTTTTCAAATGCTATTCATTCCTCTACGAAAATTTTTGGAAGAGTTATTAAGTGTCGAAGTGGAAAAATTTATTTTACCTTAGATTTTATCTAACATGTATATAAAAGCTGATTGTTTTCTGGTTTAAAATTAAACACTTAAAATTTTTATGATTATTTGTCGAAAATCAGGCAGTTTCTACTTCAAAAAGCTCTAGATTTTTGGAATAGAATCATTTTTCACTTTTCCACAAAGACACAGTAATTAAAATTTGTTTGTATGTATTATATTTTTAACACGCTTATATTAGCTTCACCTGTATGTATTCATGTTTGTATGTTTGTATGTAACTCTCTAATATCATACCCATGCATAGGAAATCATCAGTTATATACAATTATTATACTGCCGATAACCATACTATACATATATACTTAGAACAACCAACTATCGTGTTTTTTAGTTTTTCAAACTATATTCTTTTTTTTTTTTTAATTGAACATTGTCAATTATTCTGTATGTACTACTGTGCAAGCTTAGAATATTGCTTTCGATTTTTAAATTACATGCAATTTTTTATCCCAACTCTCTAAAGGTTTTTATTTGAAACATGAAACCTTACTAAAGATGACTAAATCACATTATAAAATGATATTGTGCACGTTAAACGATATCGAATATTTAATAGTATTTGTTATATGGATTTAATACTAGTGTTTAATGCAGTGACCTGTGAAAATGATAAAGTACATAGATCTTAGAAATAAACACCTATCGATGTAATTAAGTTAAGTCATTAGTTTATATAATAAGATATTCGTTATCACATAAGATTTATTTATAATGAACAGTCTAGTGTTGGATTTTAATTGTAACAATGTAAATTTATCAAAGTTAAGATAAAATATCTGAAACTTGATAAAATGTCTTAAAATATCTAAAATATCTTTGCGTGCATCTATACTCGTATCTCAAAATATCAAGTCCTTAAAAAGCGTGTCCCAAACTGAATATTATAACTTTAGGCCACTTTTACGGTAAAGTTTTGACTGTAATAAATAAATATAGTTGACAGATGAGAGTTTAAACTAAAAGATAATGTAATGTCATAGGACACCAGGTAAGAATGAAGTTCTTTTGGATAATATAGAAGCAACACAATTTGCAAAAAAAATATTTCTAAATTTTATATAATTTCTTGATCTTGGTTTTTACTTAAATTTTTCTCATGGATTTTTAGTTGAGTATATAAAAGTATTTAGTTTGCTTTTATTGTAATAATTTTACTAAGGGAAGATGCGTCAATCATTTTTCGAACTTCCCAAGGAAATAGAACACAAAAAATTTTGAATTTTTGCAAAGTAAATAAAAAAATAAATTTAAAAAATCAAAAAACCCGATTGAATAAAAAGTAAACCAAACTTCATAAAAAATGAACTGAAAAGAAAAAAACAAGTCCAGCAGTTTACATAGCGACTTTAACATTCGGGACCCTTTAAAGTCTATACCGGCTCCAATCTTCCTAATAATGGGTCCCAACTGTTAAAGTCGCTGTATGTAAACTGCTGGACTTGTTTTTTTCTTTTCAGTTCGTTTTTTACGAAGTTTGGTTTACTTTTTATTCAATCGGGTTTTTTGATTTTTTAAATTTATTTTTTTATTTACTTTGCAAAAATTCAAAATTTTTTGTGTTCTATTTCCTTGGGAAGTTCGAAAAATAATTTACGCATCTTCCCTTAATAAAATTATAATTTCTGTTTACAATATTATTTTACTTTTACTCCTTAGATGTGTGAAAATTGGCAATAAACAATTTGATAGTTTCAAAAATGATTTTCATAAGTTTTTCAATGACGAGTAATTTTATTGAATTAATCAAAATAAAGCAGAAAAAACTTTTTCTGTTACATTGCTATAGGTAATAAATTACAAATGAATTACCAAGCAATGTAACAAAAAAATCTTTTGCTGAATATGTTCAACAAAATTACTTCGTGAAGGAAGAGCTCTGTAGTTTAACCGTATCAATACTAATTTCACTCATTATTATATTTATTTTGTAACAACATAAAATAAAAATATAATTAATGTTTCTGTTTATAATTAATGAAAACTAATGTTGAATCCCAAATTATTATAATATTCGATTATATTGTTTGGACAATTATATATCTCAAATTTACTCATGTTCGTAATTAAACAAATTGTGAATGTAATTAATAATATAAAATGAAACAATTTTGATATTTTTTAAAAACTACTATACTTTTTTATCAATTCCAATTAAACAAAACCTGCAAAACGTGTACTTACACGCCTTAATTAAAGACATTACTAATACGTTAATTTCTGGGCAATCACACGGTTTACGCCCAAACGACCAAATCCCGTGACACCTAATTTGATTCCATTGGAGGCATAGCCAATCCATGAATAAGTAAGCTAACTCAAACACAAGACTAACGCAAGAGTAAACAACTCAGCTAACAGACTTATGCTAACTCTACCCCATTCAAAGCATGCGGCTCCGTGAGTGAAAGCAATCGCAGAGTTAATACAAGGGCCAAAAACCCTCAAGGCCTGTACGAATTGGATCGAATTAAAATCATGGCCACTTCCTGGATCAGGGAGAGAACGCTATCCCAGGTTTAACCAAACACCAAAAAACCTACTGATCCGTGAAAGGTAAGACGAAGGCACAGATCAGTGAATGAATGCTAATACAGGGTAAACGCAAAGACCGAAGAACCCACAGGATCCTTTCTAAGTCAACTTTGTTAAGGAATGGCAAGCCCGTGAATCAATAGGTGAATGTAATCATAGGAGTAACGCAGTAGCTATCACAGGGTTAACACAAAGGCCACATTATGATACCTGTGTTAACTCGGATCTTTTAAAGCCATGGCCATCCCGTGGATTAGTGAGTGAACGCTATCACACGGGTAGCACAAGGATAAAAAACTAGCAGAACCGTACTAACTAGATTTCATTAAAGGAAATCTAAACCCGAATATAAGTGAGTGAATGCACTCTCAGGTTTAACGTGAATGCCTAAAAACCTGCATATTCGTGCCGTAAAACCTGCAGTTAACGTGAAAATGAGTAAACTTGAGTGTACGCAATCACAATGTATATAAATTTAAATTAAAATAATGAAAAATGAAAAAGACCTAATTTTTTACTAGAGGTAAAATGGGTTTTTATAGCCAAAAGTTATTTTTATTCTATGATATAGAAACAGCCAATGAACTGTAAAATTATGAATTTTAACAATTCAGTTCAATGGACGTAAATAAAAAAGCATAAATTATATCGATACAAACACAGGACATTCGTTTTATTTATTAATTAAACACATGTGAAAAATCATTAACGAACTTTCCATGCATGTGAACAATTTCATAAAAACTTGTCCAGTCTTTCGCACTGTAGTTAACAGAAAAAAAAAGTTTTAAGCCACTTTGAATATTTAATTAGTACAAAAGATGATTTCCGATTCATGACGTCAGAACTTCAACACTTTAAAATTTTACAATCCAGTTATGGACGACTCGATCGAGTATGAAATTTACTGATTTAATTTGGAATATTTCAGAGGTCACTTAATCTATATCTATAAAATGCTTTGTCCTGAAGGACTGACGGATCATTGCACAGCCTTAACCACGCAAAAATATTAATTATGAAAACGTTTTTAATGTTTAATGGTATAATTATCATAGGGATTATACATTAAAAATGTATACATGAAAAAATTTAATGAATTAGTTTTTATAGTTTTTGGCGATTTCAACAGTGTTTTTCCATTGCAATGATACGTTTTTATTTTTTTGAATTAAAATATACATCCTTACAAAGTAAATGAGACCATGTTCAAATCTGTACGAATAAAACAATAGATTGTTCATCTAGCTCAAGAAAGGGGTGGTTTTTGCTAAAAAATTGAATATCTCAAAAACTATTCAACTTTTTAAAAAAAAAAAGCAAAATTCCACTTATTGCTAATAAAAAAACAAACGTTTCTATTTAAAATTTTCAGATTTTTTTTCTAAAAAAGAGAAGTTAAAAACAAAAAAATTAGTTTTTTACATTTCACTCGTTAAATTTGAGGTTATGTAAAAAAATGGTAAGCACAAAAGTTATAGATTTTTTTATTACCAATAACTTTCTGATTTAACTTTTTTCTCTAAAATAAATACTTTAGCCACAAATCGCTAAAAACCATTTGTTACCCCTTTTCAACCCCGGCGCATCCCTTTCCGGCTAAATTCAGCTGTTTTAAGTTTGTTTCCTGAGTTATACATATTATGTCCTACACAAAAAAATGGGTCCTATCCTGCAACTAATTTTTTCCTTAACAAAATGCAATTCAGTTGGTCTATATATGTTATATTCGATTAAAAGAAAAATGTGTTATTTTTTTTTCAATCTCTGAGGGAATTCGCTTAGCTGGCGCAGCTCATGCGCTACGAAGTTTTTGCAATGCAATACGATTTGAAGCAAATTTTTCCATAAACTATTAGCTCGACATTATATTTTCCACAACGCCAACCAAGATGCAAGAAAATAATAGTATTGTTATCATACAGAAGAAGAATGTTAACTTGACTCTACCGAAAAAGAAAAACAAAGAAGAAATTATCGAAAGATTTGTTGGAATATCTTTGACACAGTCATATACACTTCATCCAAATATACTCTGCCTTAATGTCTGATCCCCAGTGATTAATATTTAATAATTTATTTAATGGCAATTCTATTGTGCTTGTTGATATTCTATTTTAGCTAATTCGTTTGTTTCCCTTTATATATTTTGTTGTGTTTTTATATATTTTTTTTTTTTATTATTACAGACAATTTATTTGGGTTGAAAATTTATTTTTTCCTTTTTGGTATTATATGGTATGGTCGTGCATTAGCCCGGAAACAAAATAAAAATACGAAAAACGAAATACGTGTATAATGTTTTAGACATATATACACCACCTACACCACCTACACCTATATTATACCTTTGTAAGAGAATTGTTTTTTGTCTGATTTATTTATTATTTACGGGAGTATTTTATCAGTAAATAATCAGCAAACATTTTTCATTTGATAAATATACAAGGTGATCCATAAATATTAGTAAGACGTCAACTAATAATAGATAAAATAATGGCTTTTTCCATTAAGCTCTAAAACACTTCCAGCCGTTAGAGCTTCCTTTTCCAAATACAGAATGTGGAAATTAAAAAAAAAATAATTTGAACATGCTGAAAGTGCTTCAAAATTTTAAATTAGGCACAATGCATAGACATCACGATTTAAGGTTTATGGTGAAAAAGTATGAAAACCAGTGGTTGAATATAAAATAATATGTCCAATAAAACAATACATACAAATAAAAATATAATAACTTGGTCATACAAGGGTCTATATAATTACTTATTTAAACAATAAAACTTAATTGAAGCTACACAATTTGTATAATATAGTGTGCCGCATTTAAGATGAAGACACTCTCATATTTTCGTTATTTATAGGAATATTGATTTAATTCTATTTTATTTTTTTACATTCTGTATCGTCATACAGGGTGATAGGTCACATTATTTAAGATACTTAAGGAGGGTGACTCGCCAGTAATAGAAAAAAAATTAATTAGTTGATAATGATCCGAATTTTTAGTATGTTATGATTATTGAAACATATTATTGTACAGTGTTTCGCATTTAAGATGAAGAAACCTTCACACTTTCGTCACTGAAGGGACTTCAAAAAAATCGAAAAAAATTTTACTCTCAGAATTGGATAAAACTCGGTTTATAAGGTAAAAATGACCCAAAAAATCCAAAAATCGGTTTCATTTATCAATCGGATAAGTAGTTTTGGAAATATGGCCAGAAATATAGGGCGAATTTGCAATATCTCGAAAACTACCGTCCCAATCGTGAAATGAATGTGATTTTTGAAATTTTTGGGTCAAAATTACCTTATAAACTGAGTTTTGTCAATATCAGATATAATATTTTTTTCTCAATTTTTTGCAATTTTTTTAAGGGGTACCCCTTTAAAAAAATCGAAAAATCCGAAAAAATTTTTTACTCTCAGAATTGGATAAAACTCGGTTTATAAGGTAAAAATGACCCAAACAATCCAAAAATCGGGTTTATTTAACAATCGGATAAGTAGTTTTGGAAATATGGCCAGAAATATAGGGCGAATTTGCAATATCTCGAAAACTACCGTCCCAATCGTGAAATGAATGTGATTTTTGAAATTTTTGGGTCAAAATTACCTTATAAACTGAGTTTTGTCAAAATCAGAAATAATATTTTTTTCTCAATTTTTTGCAATTTTTTTAAGGGGTACCCCTTTAAAAAAATCGAAAAATCCGAAAAAAATGTTTACTCTCAGAATTGGATAAAACTCGGTTTATAAGGTAAAAATGACCCAAAAAATCCAAAAATCGGGTTCATTTAACAATCGGATAAGTAGTTTTGGAAATATGGCCAGAAATATTGGGAGAATTTGCAATATCTCCAAAACTACCGTCCCAATTGCGAATTTAACGTGATTTTTGAATTTTTTGGGTCAAAATTAGCTTATAAACTTAGTTTTGTCAAAATCGGAAATAATATTTTTTTCTCAATTTTTGGCAATTTTCTAAATTTTCTTAATTTCCCCTTCAAAAAAATCGAAAAAACTGAACAAAATTTTTACTCTCAGACTTGGATAAAACTTGGTGTATAGGGTAAATATGACCCAAAAAATGCGAAAAGCAGGTTCATTTGGCGATCGGATAAATATTTTTGAAAATATGGCCTCAAATATAAGGCGAATACCTCGAAAACCTACTCTCCTAAATGAACGTTCTATCAAAACTCTCGTGACATGGACTCGACTTTGAAATTTTTGGCTCAAAAATAACTTAAAAACGTGACTTATCCCCCTGTATGACAGTGAAACTTTTCAAATTGATATTCCTCTAAATGACGAAAGTGTGAGGGGGTTTTCATCTTAAATGCGAAAAACTGTATAAAACAAAAATTTGGGTACCGTACTGATCAATTAAGAAGTTTAATTAATTAAAAATACATTAAATAACATAAACATTCTCATAACAGGTTATGATACGTAGTAAATTTTTATTTAATTAATTACTCTCTTAATTAATCGGTAAGATGGCCCAATATTTTTAAAATATAATAATATGTTTTGCTAACTATAACATACTAAAAATTTCGAATATTATCAACTAATTTATTTTTTTCTATTACTGGCGAGTCACCCTCCTTAATCGAAATCTGAACTTGACTCTCAGCCTAATAGTTTTATCCTCTCAGCCTGAGTTTCAGCCTAAATCTGAAACTCAGCCTACTACAAATTGACAAATTCTTAATATTTTGCCCAGCGACAGAGATGAGTACCTATAGACGAAATTAGCATTTTTAATTTTTTCATTATTTTGGTCTTTATATTAAATTATTGGTCCACACACATAATTATTACAAGTTTATTGCAATATTTGTAAACATAACACAATTAAATTATCAATTTGTTCAGTTTTTACATTCCATAGCACACTAGTTATAAAATAAAAAATAAACTTTTATGTACTATGGATTGTAAAAACTGGACAAATTGATAATTTTAAACTTGCAAATAATGCAATAAACTTGTAATAATTACGTATGTGGACCAAAGTAATTAAAAAATTAAAAATGCGAATGTTGTTATGAAAATCAATATATGAGTATAAAAAAATATTCTAAGGAACTTTTTCTAATTTTTTCCATATCTGTAACCATTTCTGACGCTAGGCAAAATATTAAGAATTGCCTTTTTTTTGTCAATTTGTAGTGGTTTCTTTGTCAATCTGAGTTTAAAGTTCAGATTTCGGTTTAGTATTTAAAAAATGTAAGCCATCACCCCGCACGGCAAAATTTCAAAGCAATATTTCCATAAAGAACGAAAATGTGAGGGTGTCTTAGTCTTAAATACGACACACTGTGTAACAATAATAATGTATGTGTTTAATATTTCTATGAATATCATAATGCGATTCGATTAATAATGCTGTATATATCTATCCGGTGTTTCATAACCAATAGAACAGGCTTATTTCATAACAATATAAATAACATTTTATTATAAAATATGAAGTCAAAAGAAGTATCAGGCTATACGCCTCTACTAGCTAACGAATCCGTGTTTTATTGCATAATCGTGTACAAGAAATGGAATCCAACATTTCTAGTTCTAAACTTGTTTTTAAAATCAAGATTCGAGAAAAACATTCATACAAAAATGTAACTATAATCATCAGCTTTCTGTTGTACGAAGGTAACTCTCGAAAATACCTTCCCTTCTTTATTAGATTTTTTATACAATGACGGGTAAAAATAAAAATTCAACCTTCACAAATTTTTATAACCGTTAAAATCATGAAAGCCATTATTGTTTCCAGATCAGGTTGTGCTTGCTGCGTAATATGTGAAAAACTTCAAAATTTTTTGACTTTTTTCAGTTTTTATTCAAAAACTATGGGCTTTTGACATTAGTTACTCCTATCACTTTGAAAGTATGAGAAATTTGAAATAATTGAAGCCAATTTACAGTTCCGTAATAGTTTTTGATTTATGGATTGAATTACCTTTCATTAAAGCGCAAAACAGTGTCTGTAAACCATAGTTCTCTTGTATTGGTAAAAAAAAAAAAAAACCGCACATTCTGGGCATTATGTGAAGAAAAAAATAAATAGCTGACTCTTGGACTGAAACAGGTCGTTGGAAACTCGTTTGGGAAACTTGGCTTCAAACGAAAAGATAAAGTACGATGTTTATCGTCAGAAGAACAAATCGACAAACGTATAACTATTGAAGAAGGATATGTTAAAAGAGGGTTAAAAGAAAAAAAAAACTAAAAATTTAGTTCAATGAATACTTCTTGCTACTAAATCGTAACTATCAATTATCGCTTAAAAATAAGTTGTTAGTGTATGAAAGCATTTTAAAACCTGCATAGATTTGCGGGATTCAAGTTTGGAGTACTGAAATTCTTGGTAAAATTGAGATCTTAGAGCGTTTTCAATCTAAAGTTCTGCGTCCGATAAGTGAGTCACTATAGTACGTACGAAACGGTGGCCTCCATCGTAGTTTCAGGTGTCTACAGTGCGAAAAAAATAGTAAAAGTTCCATTTTAAGACTTATTTCTTTTATAAACGAAAAATTTAAAAGCATTTCATATAATTTGAGACAGATTTTGTCGCTAAATATCTGCAAAGTGTATTTATTACGAAAAAGTTTTGTTTATTCTACACTAGCTGACCCAGCGAACTTTGTTCCGCCTTAATGGCAATAAATAAGCAGTTTTTTTTTTTAATTGGAAAAAATACAAAAAAAATTAAATACCTACATTAATCATTCATAATTACTTCTGTATTTTAGTACATAGGTTGCTCTTCATTTAAGTACCTTGTGATACACCACATTTTTTGTTTTATTATCAGGCGCAAAAACAAACAACGCAGATGGTCTTCCGACCCGTGAACATGCCACGGCACTATCATTACATTATAATTGTTAATTATTTATTTAATAGAAATAGTTTTATTATTGATTTCTTACCAATATCAAATTGTCATCCATACGTCATTACATATCTGTCATTATACGTCAATTACATAGCTGTCATTTGCGTTTTATTATTCCAAGTCTGATTCTTTTTTGTTATACCACGTTTTATAGTGACTGACGTTTCATGTCAAGTCACACGGGAATACTGTCGAACGGGATAAAAATCCTATGTCCTTCTCCTGGCTCTAAACTACCTCCCTGCCAATTTTCAGCTAAATCGGTTCAGCCGTTTTTGAGTTATAAGTGGAGTAACTAACACGACTTTCTTTTATATATATAGATTATTGTGGAATAAAAAAACACACTTTAATTTTAAAATTTTGATCTTGAATTTCATGGGACTTTTCAATGCTGCCAGTTGGAAATATTTTTCAAATTTAGGGTTATTTATGGGAGTTAAGGAGCCGCCCTGATAGGCATTTTTGTGATACATTGTTAAAATATAAACACGTGATAGAGATATGAATTATTTGAGATCGATTTAAATTCTAATATTTGATCAAGTAACGTAATATGCAAAGATAATGATTAAATTTCCGATTTAATTATAAATTGTCATCCAATACCTTGCTTGTATTTAGTTTGTTGGTCAGTCAATATCAATTGCTAAGGTACGTCAAAATCAATAATCTCATCAACCTAACTAACTTTATATATCTAAATAAACAAACCAAGATATCTAAACTAACCGATATTAATACATTTCTCCTTTGATTATTTGTACTTTAACGCATTAGTCCACTTTGTCTACAATAATATCCTTCTCTAAATGTATAATATGTACGAAATTTTAAATATTGTAACACTAAACACTATTATATTTTATGTAAATACTAGCTGTTAAACCCGCTTCGCTGGGTTGTTTTTGCACATTCAAATATCAAAATTGTTAAATGAAAGACTTTTTTTTTAATTCTCTCTGTGTGTACGGAACAGTAAGATTTTTTTGGCCGATCCCAATATTATGTCTACACTCTCTGTGTGTACGGAAAAGTAAGGGAAAGATCGATAGAAACCCATGGAACATTCCAGAATATTCGAGAAAGTTCTAGAAAATTCGATAGAAATCCATAGAACATTCCAGAATGTTCGAGAAAATTCTAGAAAATTCGATAGAAATCCATAGAACATTCCAGAATGTTCGAGAAAATTCTAGAAAATTCGACAGAAACCCATGGAACATTCCAGATTGTTCGAAAAAGTTTGATAAAATTCAATAAAAATCCATACAACATTCGAGAATATTCGAGAAAGTTCTAGAAAATTCGATAGAAATCCATAGAACATTCCAGAATGTTCGAGAAAATTCTAGAAAATTCGATAGAAATCCATGGAACATTCCAGAATTTTCGAGAAAAATCGAAAGACATTTGCGCCAGTAGCGCCATCTAGTGAAAATTGTACTATTGACAGTGACGCCATCTATTGAAAATTATTAGAACTATTTTTTAAATCTATTTTCTATGAATTCCTAGATCATTTTTAATTCCACCCCCACCAAACTCCCTTATTCACAATGGGAGCCTAAGGGCTACCCAATGACATAATCCCCTACCGAAGGTCAATGGTTAGTTTTAGGGAAAATCGGGGACATACAAACAAACACTCTCTTTTTATATATATAGATGTAGCAATAATAACCGTTATACAAAACAAAAAAATTCGCGTATCAGAAATTGTCTAAAGTTAACATGTTTATTTTGCACCATCTTCACTTACTAGCACAACTGACGGTTTAAGATAAGTTCGATCTTCACCCATCTGATAGCCAAATCAGAAAATTTAATATAAAATTTTATTGATTTTTAAACACTCCTATCACAGTTTTGCTATCAAAAAGGGTTAATGGCTATTATTAATTCATTTAATTTTAATCAATTATTTCACAAACGGTTTTTTGGAAACAAGCCTATACCATTGTTTTCGTAATTAAATTATCTTTCGTCTGATATCAATTTCAATTGGTTAACATGTCGGTGCAGATCTGTTCATACCATATGAACAGTTAAGTCAATAAAGGTAACTATACCATACTGTTAACCAACTGAAACTTGTATCAGAAGGAAGATAATTTAATTGCGAAAATGATGGTATAGGCTTGCCTGCAAAAAACCTTTGATGGAAAAAGCCGTTACTTAATTTTTGTAAATCTTGTGCTTTGTATTTTTAATCGTTCAGTAGATCATCATCAATAAACATTTACATACATGTTAAAGCCGTAGGACTTCTGAACCACCTTAGAAGCAAAAGAGGTATTACCTTTGAAGTAGAACATATCACACTGTTCACAGTTCATAAGATTTTCTAAGAATTACTCACATCTCGAATCTGATGTAATATAACCTTGATACTACCAAATAATATTAAGAAGGTGGAAAGGGATGCTTGATTTTTGAAGTTTAGTTTTAATTGGTTTGATGAAACTCTAAAAGATAGAAGAATACTAGAAAATAAGGTTGTAAATTTTTGGTGAGCTTTGATTAATAGCTTTATGGAACCTAACATCATACTCCTCTCATTTGATTGTTTTAAGGGTGTGAAAAATAGATCTTGCAATTTAAGATTTATAGGTAGTCCGAGTCTATAGCGGCAGATTTTACAAACAGGAAATATTAGAAAATTTTCTAAATTGTTTGAACATTTTTGAAGTGAAACTTTTTATGGGACACTAGCGTTTTGTCATGAGAGTTAACTCGTACAGCTAACAAGCTAACAAGCTAACAAACTGTTAAACTCCTTGTCTCTTTCTTATTACCATTTACTCCAGCAGAGTGAGAGAGGCCGTGGGACTTGATAACTGTACATATAACATTTATTTATTAAACAAGGATAGTTCAAACCTACTTACATTTAAATCTTATATGTCGATCTTTATTTATTAAATGTTATTAAAGTGAAACTTTTTATGGGACACTAGCGTTTTTATTAAACAAGGATAGTTCAAACCTACTTACATTTAAATATAATATGTCGATCTTTATTTATTAAATGTTATATGTAATGTCTATATCTATTTAATATATGTTTAGAGATATCTTTGTTTAGAATATTCATTTTATAATTTACAATAAATAGTAAATGTTTGTATCTACTATCTTTTTTTGATAATTTTTTATTAAAGAAAGATAGTTCAAACCTACTTACATTTAAATCTTATATGTCGATCTTTATTTATTTATTTAATATTTTTAATATTGTTTTTATTCTCAGTTATTGTCAATGAAGATACAAAAAATGTATGCGTCAGTCCAAAACTAACAGCGTCAAAAGTGAAACTTTTTATGTAATTCAAAAACTGTCAATGAGTGTACAAAAAAATACATTGCAGCAAAGAAAAATTGACTGGAAATTATAATAAAAATGATTTATAATAAAAATCAAGAAAAATCTACAGACTATCCCGAATTAATTACTACGGAAGTTTCACTCGTACGTACTATTATTTACATATACATAAAACTATATACATATACGTACAAGTGAAACTTCCGTAGTAATTAATTCGGGATAGTCTGTAGATTTTTCTTGATTTTTATTATAAATCATTTTTATTATAATTTCCAGTCAATTTTTCTTTGCTGCAATGTATTTTTTTGTACACTCATTGACAGTTTTTGAATTACATAAAAAGTTACACTTTTGACGCTGTTAGTTTTGGACTGACGCATACATTTTTTTGATAGCTTAGATATTAACTATGAAAATTTAAAAATATTATATACTCTAAAATAGAACATTGCAGTCTAAGAGATGCAAGAACCTGCGTGGTACCTCCTTCTAGGGCGGCAATTTTTCAAGAACTTTCTGCTGGCCTAAGGATTTAAAAATTAAGAACTAACAAAGTAATTTTCAACCACACTCTTCTCACTCTCATAACAGGCGCGCTACTGACTTAATAACTCTCGAGAAAATGCAATGGTAAAGTAAATGGAGTCCTGATTTTCCCATCGCTTCGAACATATTTGACATATATATATTATTGTCCAGGTGGTATCTTGCAACTCAATTTTGTAGCATTTATCCTCAACCGATTGATTTGAAATTTTGCAAACATGTTTAGTTTGGATGACAATTCATGCTAAGGTTAGTGGCGTCTTGATTTTTCCAGCGCTTCCACCATCTTTGATATTCATGCTTTTTTAAGTCTTAAATTAAAAAAATTTTAAATAAAAAATATTATTTAAGGCACAAACTTTTATTGTACTAACAAGTAGAAAATAACTTTTTTATGAGTCACTCATACATGACTATTCGTAAAAACTTGAGGCGCAAGCATTATTGAATATTACATAAATTATAAGGTGTTCTGAATCATTGTTGATATTTTATATTGAACGCCTCAAGCTTTAACGAATAGTCATGTATGAGTGACTCATAGAAAAAATTATTTTCTACTTTTCAGTACAATAATAGTTTGTGCTTTAAAAAGTACTTTTTATTAAAATTTAAAAAAAAAAGTGTTTTTGGACAAAAATATTACCAAAAAAATAATCAATTTTTAGTAGGTACTACTGAAATCAAACACATATTGGACGAGATAACGTGTCTTAATATTGAATGATTCAGACGATTTACATTTTCGAGTTGAATTCATGAACTGCCTTGTCTACGATATACATGCTGTTTAATTAATTGACTGAGAAAGTGCAGTTTAATTCCCGCTGTTCAACAAGTTTGCTCCCACACATTATTCCTATTGACCTAGTATTAAACATCATCCTCACCTTTATCCCTCATACCACACTTCGTTACTGTTACATCCAACCCATTTTAATAATATTCAGACACAGAGGATATATTAAATAATTAACCTTAAGTTAACGGCTATCCAAAGTAAACTCATCAAAAGTATTCAAGGAACATTTTAAGCACACAAAATTGTATAATTTTGAATTTTATTGTTAAAAATTTTACGATCCAATGTCTGTTGTATCGAGCGTTAAAAGGGTGAGAATTGCTATCCCTAAATTGAGTATCAAGTTTAGAATCGTACTAACATTTTAAAAATTATTTTACAAACAATCTGCCTAAAGTAAAAATCTCGAAAGTATTTTCTGAACTAATCATCGCAATGAAATTAGTTTCATAACTAATTAAAGAGAATTGAAAAAAATACACTCGAATCAGGACTCGACCCCGGACTTCTTGGATCCATATAAAGCGCCCTAACAATTAGGCCATTCGAGTTCTAGACACAGAGTGCAATTTTTTCAACTCATTGAATTTTTATTTTTACTTTGTTTATTCACTTATTTATCATTATTACTTTTTGTTTTTATTTAATCATGTATTCGATATTTATTTACATCATGGTCTCTTCGATTATAATTGATGATTTTTAATATGATACATATAGCGTAAACTAAATATTGATAAATATCTTGTCTAATAATCTTAATTAAAAAGAATTGAAAAAAAAAACAAAAAAAAACATTGTCACTTGACATGAATCCAAGAAGTCCGGGTTCGAGTGTATTTTTTTCAATTCTCTTTAATTAACATTACTAGACAAGATATTTGTCAATATTTAGTTTACGCTGTATGTATCATATTAAAAATCATCAATTAAAATCGAGAGACAATGATGTAAATAAATATCGTGTACTTGATTAAAAGTAAACAAAACCAAAAAGTAATTGTTTCGTAACATTTGCAAACTGTAAGGCTTTTATTAAGCCCTTGCATGTTGTTTTGTAAAAAAATTTGTACCATTTTCCCACTTTTCGTTTCTAAAGTAGTACGATGCCCAAGGCAAGGTTAAACTTGTGGTTGAAATTATTTGTACCTTATTTTCAACTTGATGATGAATTTTTTTATAACTTCATGAATGTAGACGAAAAATAAGAATTAAATTTTTCGATATCTGTCTTGGTTTTCGAAATACAGAAAACTAAATAACTAAACAAAATTTTCTATTTTCGATATTTTGGCTTATACGAAACTTTTGCTGTGTATTTAATGGAAAACAATACGTCTTTGTTAAGTATTTAATAAAGTTTGAGTGTACAATTACATTATCTCAACAGTATTAGCTAAAGTTTTTTACTCGTACGAGTAAAAAATTTAGGTAACGAATTCCAGCAGATTTCGCATTCACTACTTGAAGCGAATATTTTTCGGTGCATTTATATATTAGAAAGTTTAACAGAAGTGCATCAGAACAGTTATACATATAATTCTGATAAAATTAATAAAATAAATAATCCTTTTTTAGTGATTCATTATTCAAAATCAATAAAAAAAAATCACTTTTTTATGAAATTGAACTTTTGGAGGGAGCTGTGACTAACAAAAAAAGGGCTTATAAATCTGCAATTTTGCATAGCTTTTGGTAGTATAAACAACCAAGAAAAACCACGATGAGATTTTAAATAATGCTTTTTCTTATAAACCGGGAAAACAACTAAAGAAAAGTGATAACATTTGTTTAATAAACAATATTCAAGAGCAATAAAAATTTCTATCTTTGAAATGTTCCTTTAATACTTTTGATGAGTATATATAACATTGAAACACAGCAAGCATTTGGTTTTACTTTAATTATAGTAAATTGTCTTTGTTTGTATATTGGGTGTAACAAAAGTAAAGGGGCGGTTGTTCTAGGGAATCTTTTTTTTTTTGGAATATGTTTCAAATAAAAGTTTCAAGTGTTATAAAAATTTTAGTGGGCACGTACGTGTTACCTTGAAATGATCTTGGAAGGCCCCATTGATGTCAATTTCAAAATTTCCAATAGAGACCCTCATTTTTTATGGACAATTCATGTAAAAGACATAAAGGAAATATATTGAATCAAGTGCATTTTTTGTTAGCTCAATAGTTAGTTTCTTGATTTTTAAAAAGTCCAGGTGCTAGTTTACCGGACACAAAAACCTATACCCAAACCATAATTATTCTTTTTATAAAATTGAACTTTTGGGAGGAGCTGTGACTAACTAAGAAAAAAAAAGCTAAACATTTTGAATAGCTTTTAGGGATATTAAAAAATGAGAAAAACCATGATCAGATTTTAAAAAATACCTTTTTTTATATAAAGGTGGCCAAGTAAAAAAAAAAAAATGCGTTGTTTTTGACATGTTTTAAAAACAAAAAGTGGGAGAGTTTAAACAATTTTGTACATAACAATTTTCAAGGACTTAAAAAAAGGCTTTGGGTTTGCAGACGATATGAAACAAATTTCAGTGCACGGATTATTTCAGAGCAGGAGATAGAATTTTAAATCCAGTAGAGTCAATTTTGCTTGGAAAGCCAATATATCTTTAGCCAAAAACTTTCATGGTAATAACATGCGTACTTTGTTGATTGAATTAAATTATTTGATGTTATAATTACCAAATAAAAATAAGTTATTTTTTAACAAATTTTCGTAAATAAGCAATTTCAAATGTCAGATATTTCATCTTTTAATGTAAAATGATCACCTTTGTATGTTATTCTGGCAGCTTGTTCATTAAATTTTGTGTAAGACGCTGCGGAATATCAGTCAAGCTGCTAGTTGTAGTAAAAAGGCTAGGCTATTAACAAAACGGCTAATTAAATAGTTGGCTGCTACATATACAATACCCAAGGATTGAAATTGTATTTACTATAGGAAAATTTTTTTATTATGGGTTTTACGAAAAAAATCAAAAATTTAGGAAAACATGAAAATGCTTCAAGTATCTAAGTTCTTTTTAATTTTATCATTAGAGAAAATCAAAATTAATTTCAAAAAATATTCGGGAAAAAAAATTGTATGGAATTTGATTTTTCTGAAACGAATCGCTAACAACTTCATTGGCCAAGTGTATGTTATTTACTTGACTTTAGGTGTGGTTGTCCAGCTGGGAATAGAAAACATGCCCTTGGTTAGATTACCTTAATCAAATTTTTAGGCGGTGTATCAATTGCTTTTAATATCGCTCCGCTGGTGACAACCTTTGCAAAATATCTGTAGCATCCCCGTTCAAGACCACAGTTGTTTCTACTGTATTCCTACTTCTCAAATTAATTGTTATATCACGTGTTTCCATCAAGATATGGTGGTTTTGTGTGATGGTTTACAGTTTTTTCTCAGCATTCAACTTTGAAGAATTGTTATTACCGTTATTACCGACTAGTCTAGCTTCTAGCTCTTGTATTATTTGCGCAAATCTGTTTTCATCTTGAACTTTTTTGAAGCTTACCGTCTAAAGAACACTGTTTGATTACGTCATGTCATTTACCAGTGCAATTTGAGTTTCTTTCTCATGCATGACATCTTTGCATGCAGGGTATTTGTCGCACTTGACAGTTGCATCTCAAGGCTTTCAATGCTTTCTCACAGTAACCCATTATTCCGGATCCAATCCTTTAACCATCAGTGCATCTCGTAGCCGTTCTTGTAATGCACTATTCTTGCCGAAGATTTCAAGATCCCTTTCATTTTACTTCTATAAGCTTGGCAACAGTAAGGTCATTAAAAGCAGTAATTTTCTAATTCACCTTACGCCTTGATACTTTGAATTGAAATGTTATACCCCGTTGCAATATGATTAAGAGCACAGCTAGTTGAATTCTGAGAAAATATTATATATTTACTGTAAATTGCAAATGTATATACATTTATTATTCCATACAAATTCAATTTGTAATCATAATTTCCAAACACATTCGCAAATAATATGTTTTAAAATAATTCCTAGAACCGCATAAACAACGAATAATTGAAAGAAAACGGTTAAATGATAAACTCCATGTTCATAAGACTTTAAAAATATTATCATAATTATATTTGGTGAAATAGTGAAATAAACACAGAAATTTAGTACTTATTTTAATTCGATAAATTTTCTAAATGAACTAATTCAAGAGTCGTACTAAAAAAATAAGCTTATTAAATTATAAAGAAAAAAAAAAAAAAACAATTTTTATGCTTGATAAAAATTTCAACAAATAAATCATTTGTTTAATTTCACTTATGAAGTATGGTTGGGAAAAAGTTTTTTATACTAAATTTTATTACGTAACTAAAAAGTTTTTTCTTATTTAAATATAAATTTTGTGTAAGCTGAAGTTGGTGTAGTTTTCTAACTTATCAACTTTTTTTTTGTATGAATAAATATATTCATTTGGCAAATTATTCCATCTGATTACTTTAAAAAATTTTAAATGTATGTATTTATGCTCCATATACACGTCATATTTTGAAATTTAAGTATTGTAATTTAGTAATATACACAAATAGCATTTTACTCCAATAAGCGAGGAGAAAAAAAGAGAAAATCTCTAAATTTTGATATAAAGCACCCATTTTGATGATAATTTGAGAATAAACTTTGTTCACACCCTAACATAAAAATTATATAGTCCTTAAGGTGCTTTTGCTAAGGGAATGGCAAAATATAAATTTTGATTTTTGCCCCAATTTCCTACGTGCAGTCCGCCACCAAATTAGCAACGAATAACGTAAGAATAATTACGATAAGCTAATTCATACTGATGATGACTACTTGGTAGTCGAAATACATATTTATAAAATACAAAAAACTAGAAAATTGGGGCAAAAATCGAAATTTATTTCGAAATATCCTAGAGTATTCATTTATTATCTTTGATAATATTTATAAAAAGAAAGTCATTTAAGTATATTTCGAACAATAATGTCATTTAAGTACTTTCCGAGTTATTGGCGATTGAAATTCGAAGTATTTAACGTTAAAAAACTGAAAAATGGACGTTTTTTGCAAAAAAGAATACCATACACTTTTTAATGTACTATAAAAAACCTTAAAAATGGAAAAATCTTCAGGTCACTTGCACGAAAATTAACGGAATTATAATGAAAAGTCAGTTTCTCGTACCTTTTTTTTATGTTTTAGTCAGCAAAGAAACTGATGAATTTACCACGGGAACTAAAGTTAATGTTTGCCACTTTCCAAGTTATTTTATTTAGGTACTGACTCTACAGACTCAAAAAATTCTAGCAGTTTCGGATATATTTTTTTAGAAATATTGGAATTTAAATGCAAAAATTTTTTGCGATAAAACAAAAATGTCTTTATCGTTAAATAACTCTAAGAATAATCAAGTTACAAATAAAAGTTTGGAAAGTAAAATAATTTGCGGAAAAAGAGCTAAATTTTTTACCCCTAAAATTTTTTTGTAAGTATATTATTTTTCGAGTTATTTAACGACAAAAACAATTTTTCTTCTTTTTCGAAAATTTTTCTTGCATTTAAATTGCCAGTATTTATTTATTATCAGTATTTAAAAAAAGTAAATTAGAAAGCGGCAAGCATTAATTATAGTTTCCGTGTTAAACTCATCAAACTTTGTGCTGAATAAAACATAAAAAAAAGGTATGAAAAAATTTCTTTTCATTATAACTGCGTTAATTTTCGTGCAAATGACTTGAAACTTTTTTCATTTTCAAGGTTTTTTATAGTAGTTTAAAAAGTAAATGATATACTTTTTACAAAAAAACGTCCAATTTTTCAGTTATTAAACGTTAAATACTCCGAATTTACCTTGCCAATAAGTCGGAAAGCATTGACTTTTCGAAATATATTTAGATGACATTTTTTGCTAAGATTTCAGCGCTCTATTGATTCCCATTTTAAATATATGTATTTCCACCCTTTAGAAGGAGTAGTTTTTTTTTTCCCATCCCCTGGGCCAAAGCACTACTAGGGACCATATAACTTTTGATCTAGAGGGTAAACGAAGCCTAATGCCAAACTTTCAGGACAATCGGAGTTATAGAAAAGAATTTAGCGGTTTCTGCCTCGTTTACTGGAGTATTGATTTATATATATGTACGAATTCGACATTAGAAAATCCGCGTTAACCTGGAGAAGTTGACGAAAAAGATGTGTATAGTAAATAAAGATTTTTTAAGAAGGATAAAGACTGTTATAAAACAGATCTTATTAAACAAAAAATACTCCGTGTTACCAAATTTAAAAACAACACTTTACGTCCCCTATCAAATGAATTTGCACATTTAAAAGAGAAATTGATTATCGCACATCACAAAAAACGAATATTTCTATATTAATTTTTATTTTTAAAATTTCTTAAATTCAGAATATTAACTCTAAAGTAATTTTCTTTTACCATACCGTGCAACTCATTTCGCTGTTTCAGCTGAATAATTTGGAATGTTTCTCTTTCAAAAATGGCTTCATCAATTGTTTATAACAATTTTTTATAAACAAATGCAAGTTTTTCATATTTCCGATTTTTTCTGGACAAAATTTTGAATTAAAATATTAATAAGGTATATCGTTTCTCAATCTTCAGTTCGTTCTTTGAAAATTTTTTTTAAATACACTCTTACATATCACAGGAGTGATTTCTTAAACCTTTTCTATTATTATCTGTTCTAAATGGTCTACATTTCAAAACGGGCAATAACATTTCTATCGACTATCGAACTTTTTCAATTTGTGAAAAACCTGAATATTCGATGTCAAAATCGAATAGCTGAATGTTAATATTTTCGAGAGCAGAGATTTTTTATAAAAAATAACCTTTTTTCGTAAATCTTACACTAAACAAGTGAAAACAAACATTTGACTGAGTTAATTGTTGAAATACCATGTATAGACACTGTTGATTACTTATCACATTACACATACATACATGTCACACACATATAATACATACGATACAATTTGCGCATAATTTACGTTCTCACGGGTAAACAGTGATGTTTACGAAAAAAAATTTCAAACAAAATTTGTTTATTTTTTTTATAAGGAACATTTTTTACATTAAAATTTTTGTTCTGTCTCTAACGGTTTACAAGATGGGTCCTACGAACACAAGACCCAATTGACCTATGTTGCTCATTTACGAACTTGACGTCACTTGTTACGTCCTAAGCACGCTTTAAAAATTTCAGCTTGATATCTTTTTTCGTTTTTGAGTAATCGTGATGACAGACGGACAGACAGACAGACAGGCAGACCACCGGAAATGGACTAAGTAGGTGATTTTATGAGCACCTATACCAAAGTTTTGTTCATAGTATTAATATTTTTATGTATATTTCATATCCATGGTATAAGAAGTTTTCCATATGGAGCGAACTAAAGTAAACACAATAATTGTATAATTGAACATTTTCCATATTTTTTTGAAACCTGTAGCAAAACTTACTTTTATAACACCATCTAATAACCAAAGCGATATAAGGATCAACTTTCTTATGGAGAACTAAGTGCAATCTGATGTCAGATCATTATGTCCCCCATCAAAATCTGCATATGTTGTTTAAGTTATTTTTTGATTAGTAAACTACAAAACGAGCTATTAGCCATAATAGATTATTCGAAGAATTTTATCAGAAAATTTTGTCGGTGTGAGAGTTTGATAATACAAATTTTCAACAGCTTCTAAAATTTGATTTCAAGATAATCTTTCAAAACTATCAGTTTTAACATATTACTCGGATAAAAAAAAAATTGAATCGTACCAACAGGAAACGTACCATCCATCCCTGTAGCCAACGGTATGCCTTCACCACCTTCCCGGCGCCATGTTATATTTGGTGTCGGTGATCCAGTGGCTGCACAGCGTAACGTGACATTTGTTCCTTCACGTACAACCATGTCCGTACTGGTAGGGTAATCCAGTATGTCTGGTGGTACTAGAAACAGATAGAGATTTATCGTATCAATTATTATTGGCACACAAAACTTCAGATTTTTGGTAAGCAATTCGTTTTGGTATCGAAACACCTTAAAACTATAATCTGTACAATTTTCCATTAAAATTCTTAATTAAAATTATTTAAGTTTTATTGAAATTACCTTTATATTTGAAAATGAAAAGAACAGAAACTTTTTCTAAAGTAGAGGATGTAATCCGTGGTAGCTTCAATTTTAGTGGTTTTCAATGTGTTAAACTATATGGTTTGTCTATCCAAAAATTTTTAGCAAAAGACTTCTTTGTGCTAAATTTGTTATGGTTTCTATATAGTTATTTATTGTTCTTTCAACTAAACCTACCATTTATGTTATCAAAATTCACTTACCAACAACTTCTAAATACCCAGTCTGACTTTTCATCGGATCTGTGTTTATTTGACACATGTACCAACCACGATCGGATTCCCGAACATCTCGTATATGTAAATACCATGTCCGATGATCTGTTCTTGTTACACCTATTCGATGATTTTTTGTAATAACATGACTATGTATGGTTAATATTGTTTGTGTATCAACTCGCAACCATGCAACCTGTAATGAAAAAAAAAATCGTTATTTTAGAAGTCAAAAATTGAATCTAGATTTTCTTTTCTGACATTTATATTTTTATGCTTGTTTGTAACTACTTCTATCAGTTTATCATGGAAGCAATAAATAAACACATGCCTTCAATGTGAATTGATGTTAAATCGTTCATTTTTTAAATCTTATTAGGTACAGAATTATAATATATAAGCTACAAGATTATAAGTAACAATAACAGTTTGAATTATTACAAAAGCACAATATGTAATACAGAATAGGCGCTGGCACAAGAATACCTCACATTGATGTATGGGGGGAGATGGTTCATATGTTCGGGTCATTCATTAACTTTGTGAAGTGTCACAGGGCTGAGCAACGCAATACCTCTGACAGGTTTGGGGCTCAATAGATTGATGTATACGTCGCGATACTAACCGATTGTAAACGACACCATCAGCCGAGTCATGGACTACGTATATTTCGGGGTTATTACCTATCCCGTTGCTAGCCAGGACCCGAGTCAAATGCATCTAGTAAGATCCTACAACCCTTTTAAGTTAACTTAACAGTAGGTTCGTTATATTTTTATTTCCGTGCTTCTTCGAGGATTACTAGATAAGGACGAAGTGCATTTTTCTGATGAGGTTCAAGACAGACACCCGGGTAGACGCGATCCACGTCTATCGGCGTCAATCATTGCAATTAACTTACAGCCATCATTGAATTTTGAAAGATTAAAAAAGAGTAGTTATATATTTTTGTTTACAAATTTACAGCAAATGCTTTTCTTGCTTTTTTTCTAAGAAAAATAAATATAAAAAAAATTTTCGCTGCTTGCGTTCTTACAGAAACATTAAGAACAAATATGTCTCTCACTCAATTAAAGAAAAATCTAACCAGCATATCAAAATAACATAGTGGTTAATTACCAATAGCACGAAGAAGAAATGATTTCCCGTAAATTGTTTCAATAAATATTTTCAGATAAATCTAAACATAATTAAGTTTATATATAATAATAAAATTTATCGATAAAAATGCTTCAAGTAAAAAATGTTAAATGTGTGGGCCCATATCTAACGCATGCATTAAACTTGACCTAAGATTTTAGGCTCAATGAAAATCTCCCTCTACTCCATACCTGTTAATAGAAAGTAACATTTTTCCGCAAGCCGTACAGTTTAGGCAAAGATGGACTAAAAAGTTTAAAATTTGAAGAAAAAATCCTAACTCTTACAATTAAGGAAAGAGAATGGGAACCATTTGATTTTAGGGAAGAATTTTAGAGACTATAGCACTTCCCGATTGGTCTTATTTAAGCTTGTAGATAAAATTCCACTTCGAACGAAGATGGGGGAATAAGATGGGAACAACATTTTTTGGATAAGTGACATTGGTTTATAAAAACAAGGGAAATTAAAAAAGAAAAAAAAACACATGTGTTGTGCTCAAAATAAAATTCTTTTGAAAAATTAGGAAAAAATTTTTTATAAATTATAAGAAAAAAAGTAAAAAATATTTATAAATAAAAAAAAATACCGGCTTCAATCAATAATTTCTGTGTCTGCAACTAAGTTTGAAATTGCAAAAATATTTTCATATCTACTTTGTGTCATTCGTACGAAAAAATAAATTGACTATTATTAAAATTTATGTAGTGATGGGCGAAAGTTCTGTAACCTTCAAAAAACGTCCGAACGGTTGAAGAGAAAGGATTTAATTTCTTAGAATTAGAAACTTTTCAATTTCAATGATTATTACAGAGTTTTGACGGTAATACCGCAACCGAACATCAGGGGATGGCTTACAAATAATTTTTCAAGACAAAAACAATGGATTTTGAAAAAACTGACTTTTTTTGTGTACTTACAATGTTCAAATGTAGTCGGTTTTAGTAATTTTTTATGACATTCAGTGAAAAAAGCACACGTACAGACGCTAGAGGAGGTTTTAAGAGTAAACAAATGTGGAAGCATAAAATACTTCTCTTTGCTATGACGCACACATATCGAAATACGAACACACAAACACAGACGGATTTTTCCTCATTTAGGGAGAGAATGAGAAAAGGATGGGGCTGCGTCAGCGTGGCGGTAAAATTATCCTTATCTTTTTAGACTCTTTAATTCTAAATTCAGTCTTCTAAAATTGTTTGAAAGTAAAAATAGGGTAACCGAACTTTTTCCCATCTCAGTATATATTTATATATATATACAAATCATATTTTCCATATTTTCACTGTTCTACACACATCCAAACGATTCCCAGGCACAGAGCAATGAAAATATGATGTGCTTTTTGTTGTTATAATATTAATGAGTATTTATCAAAAACAACAAAACAAAACAAATTAAGGTGAAATAAAAATCACATTAAAATCATCTTTTGTTCCTTAGTTTTTAATGTATTGAATAATAAAATAAAAAAAAATAAATATATAAACAAAACAACAGACAAAAATAAAAAAAAAGCAGAAGGAAAACAAACATAACGCACAAAATAAAATACAAAAAATAGCATTAAATAAATGAAAATAATTCTTTAAATTTAGAAAAACAAACTTTTTTCATTTTTATGTAAAAAAAAAAAAAAAAAAAAAAAAAATTATACATAATAAATTTATGTCGAGACAAAAAAAACACAATTAATTAATATTATTATTAATAATAAACATTTATTATATTTTATATATTACACAAATAAATTAATAATAAAAGGTGAATTCCTTTTAATGTATATATACAGGAATAATACTGAAAATTTATCGTTAATTTTAATTTTTTAAGCCTACTATAATCCATAAATTAATTTTAAGCTATTGCTGTTGTACCGATTGCAAATCTTAAAAGTTCCTTCGAAAATCGAGTATTTCTCATCAGCCATCATACAGCTTACATAGAATATTTGAATAATTACAGAGTGGAACATAGAAATGTGCGATTATGAAAAAGACGTAAAACAAACAATTTTTTCTAAAAGTCTAATCGATTAATTTGCCAAGTTGCAATACACATGCCGTAAGCTCAATAAACAGACAACCATCTGTACACCATTAGTGCGTCATATAACAAACAAAATCTATTGGTGTAGGTATGAGTATTATATACAATACATATATCTACAGTTGTAGATACCTAGGTAGAAAATTGTATTTACAGTTGGAAATTAATTATTTTATCATCCCTCAAAATGAATAAAGTCGAAAAACTTTTCTTACAATGTTTCTCTTTCTATAATTTATACATATTATAACAGAAAGTCGCTATTCGCGTCTGTTTGTTTGTTTATCCACTGGCTTCTTTTAAGGTGCTTGTAAACCTACAGTACTGTAACAAATTTTTGTTGATTGCACAGTACATACATATAAACCAAATACCTGTTTTGTAGTAAAGTAATGAGTTATTTTTAGATTTACAATACAACGCAACTACAAAAATATATAACATATTGTGTGCAAGTGATGCTTATAAATTTGATAATATAGATATCGCTCTTCAATCATCTGTACTCTAACTATAGTCGTCTCTGTTCATCAAATGGTGGATCTTCGAATTTTAATAGTTAAATTTAATCTTTGGTTTTATATCATCGCCAAACTTATATTTTTATGATATTATTAACAACCTACAAGATTGTCTCAATATTTTAGACAGTTTTTTATCAATTTTTTGATATAGAAAAATTTATATCCAATTGATACAAATTTTTGTCCCAAGTTTGTAACGCTTAGAAATATTGATTATACGAAGAAAATTTTTGTATTGGTGTACATAAAAAACAAAAATTTAAATGTAAACAAATATTCCTTATAAAAAAAACAAACAACTTTTTTTCGGAACATTTATTCGTAAGCTTCAGTGTTATCCCGTGAAGGTGCAAATTAGGACAAAACTTTGGTGTCAATTTGTTCCAAAACTATAAAAGATAGGGAGTTGAAAATTTGCAGGTAACTTAAATTAGTGAAAAAAATTATAGACATGTGTTTCGAAAATTTTTCCAAACCAAATAAATGTCGGTCGAGAGGCAGGTCATAATTCAATTTGTTTTTTAAACTTTTCTAATTTATAATACTTTTATAAATTATATATTTTCTATTTTATATAACTTTTCTAATAATGGAAGCACTCACATTCAACGCTTTGTATACAATTGTTTCTTTTTCATTTTCGGATTGCTCAAAAGCTATATGCTTGCATTTGAAAGTAAAGCGGGTTAATGTTTGAGAAAATTTCGTCTTTTTTCGTTAATCGGTGCGAAGCCGGACCGGATCGCTAGTAAATATAACACAATCTCAAACCATAAGCATATCTCTGATACTGCTGGTATTCATAACATTGTAATATTGAATCATTCATCTGAATAAATACTAAAATAATAATAATATATACAACAAAGATATTCTGCTCAAACAAAGGGATTTCGCATTGTTGTTGTTAGCAGAGTAAGTAGATGATAGGTGGATAAAATAAAAGAAATCGTAATATTCATAAATAACTACAAACATTTTTATACCATGCATATATGAAATATACATAGTATATTAAGTTTAGTCCCAAGTTTGTAACGCTTAAAAATAATGATGCTAGGAAAAAAATTTGGTCATAGCTGTTCATAAAATCACCTAATTAGTCCATTTCCGGTTGTCCGTCCGTCCGTCCGTCCGTCCGTCCGTCTGTGGACACGATAACTCAAAAACGAAAAAAGATATCGAGCTGAAATTTTTACAGCGTACTCAGGACGTAAAAAGTGAGGTCAAGTTCGTAAATGAGCAATATGGGTCAATTGGGTCTTGGGTCCGTAGGACCCATCTTGTAAACCGTTAGAGATAGAACAAAAGTTTAAATGTAAAAAATGTTGCTTATAAAAAAATGAAAAACTTTTGTTTGAAATTTTTTTTTGTAAACATCACTGTTTACCCACGAGGGCGTTAATTAGGTGCAAATTTTATAGTATGTATTAATATAGGAATATCAGTTGTGTGTGTGTCTATTTAAAAGTGAATATCTTTTGTTATTTACGTGACGTCAAAAAAACAAACGATTGCGCATCAACACTGTCTATACATTTTTGGATGTGTTATGTGATAAAGAAATCAACACTGACTATGCATGGTATTTCAACAATTAACTCAGTCAATTGTTTCTTTTCACTTGTTTTAATTCAAGCTTTTTTTTTTTTAAATGTATATAAAGGTAATTTTGTTTTTTATAATTCCTTTATTTATTTAATTTTCATTACGGATAGAATAACAGATGCTTTGTCTGAAAACGATAGATCTCTAAATACTGACGATCGACCAATTTAACGAAATGATCGAGTGTAAACGCAAAATAACCTCGTAACGTTTTTTCGATTTAAAAAAAAGAACATGTTTCGAATGGAGTAAAATTAGTTTTAAAAAAAAAAGGAAAAAAAGGAGACGGCCCAATGAAAATTTGAGTCTCGAACCCCTTATGAATCGCTCATAATTCTCGATTTTCAACCCTTTCAAAGCAAAAAAATGATAATGGATATACAGGGTAGTTAGTAAAATTGCTAACGGCATAATATTAGGAAAACGGAATGGAAAATCGAATATGCAGGTTTGTTTTAATAAAATGGAAACATCTGCTTGTTTTGAAGATTCTTTTTCTTTGTCTCAAAACAGCTAAAATTTAAGTTTGAAATGTTTTTTCTTGAAAGGTGGTAGTTTTTATGCACTCCAAATTTACTCATAACGCTGCTGCATATTAAACGAAATATATGAAAAGGATGAGGAAAAATTTACTTTTTTTGGACAAAGAATTAAAGTCTCCTTAAAAATTGTAATTGTGAGCATTTTTGGATAAAAAACCAACATAGGTGGAAATTTTAAACCAATCATTTGTTATAGAAAAATTTATTAAACCTATACATCAGTCGAAGGCTGTACGGGCATGTGGTCATAAAAACGACTTGTCATGTTTTATATCATACTGAGAAAAGTCAGTTTACTAATAGCTGAGGTATAAAATTTCAACGAATGCTGTCTAATTAACAATGCTATACAGTATGTTCCATAATTCCTCAGCCAGCCTCTAATGATAAATATGTAAGGTATATTAGATTCAGAATAAAGATAAACTAGATATATTAAGTTTGTTTGAAAGATTGTTGATGGAAATGATGAGCTTCTCAAAAAACTTTACTTTTACTTTGATCTTCAGGATCATTTAAACTCAACTTGAGTTCGTAAATGTTAGGAGATAGAAGATCGCTTTAAGTTTTTATACCATAATATATGAAATATACATAGTATATAAAGTTTAGTCCCAAGTTTGTAACGCTTAAAAATAATGATGCTTGGAAAAAAATTTTGTCATAGATGTTCATAAAATCACCTAATTAGTCCATTTCCGATTGTCCGTCCGTCCGTCCGCCTGCCTGTGGACACGATAACTCAAAAACGAAAAAAGATATCGAGCTGAAATTTTTACAGCGTACTCAGGACGTAAAATGTGAGGTGAAGTTCGTAAATGAGGATCTTAGGTCAATTGGGTCTTGGGTCCGTAGGACCCATCTTGTAAACCGTTAGAGATAGAACAAAAGTTTAAATGTAAAAATGTTCCTTATCAAAAATTAAACAACTTTTGTTTGAAACATTTTTTGGTAAACATCACTGTTTACCCGTAAGGGCGCCAATTAGGAGGAAATTTTATAATATGTACTATACTTGATTATCAGTTAAGTGTCACATGTTTGTATGTGTAATGTGATAAAGAAATCAACACTGACTATGCATGGTATTTCAACAATTAACTCAGTCAATTGTTTGTTTTCACTTGTTCGTTATAAAATAGCTAATATTTTTGTGTGAAACATAGATATTTTACGAAATATGATCAGATTTAATTGGCAGAATTGGAGTCCAAAATTCATAAACTCTCCCTTTATAATTTCTGCTGCATTCATTTAATTTTTAAGAAAAATAAAAAAAACAGCCTAAATGGCCGAGCGGTCTAACGCGTTAGTCTTTGACCGTTTGACCACTTAGACTTAGGTTGCAGGTTCGAATCCCGGCAGTGGCAATGTGATATTATAATTAATGGAGGCTGAGGAATTGATCACATTGTCGTCGCTTGGATAAGAACGAAGTAACCGATTCAACCCACATCATAAATGTAAATATAAATATAAATGTAAGGTAATAAATAAAGATTAACAAATTATGATGTGGATGGCCTCTGTGTTAAGGCATATGTCAGAAAAACGGAGGTTTAACCCCATTATTATTATTATTAAAAAATGCTTTAAACAAAAAATTTAAGTCTCTTAATACAAAATAAATCTCTCAAAGTGTGACTAAGGGGGTATACGTCATTAATCCGAACTAAAATTTTTATATTCTATGGGGTGAATCATTTTATTCGAATAAGGAAGTTTTCTCCTAAGGAATGAATTTGTAGATAAAAATACATTCCTGATTTTGCATGTTTAATAATTAAAATGTGAAATTGAAATGATGGTCAATTATGATTGCAATTTTTTTTCCAAGGCTTAAATTTTTTTATCTAAGAAAAGTAATAAATTCAAAAATTTTGATAAATTTTTTGTCCATTTTATTTTTTAGATTTACTTTTAAATTGCTAATACTCGTTGTTCTTTGTAACATTTGAAAAAACGGATAAACAAGTTATAAAAATTCTCAATTTGTTAGTTTTCTCAAAAATCTCAAAATATAGAAGCCTAGTAAAAAAAGGTGCTTAACAAAAGTTTCAGGACTCAATTAAAATGAATAACCGAAGATAGAAATAGAAATATCTTGTAACATAATTAGAAACTTGAACGCACAAAGAAACTCAATTAACAGTAAATGCTTTTTGAATTCAGTTACCAAATCATAACTATTTAAAATAATATTTATAAAATAAGGCGTAAAACAAAATAAACAATAAAATTTTACTTGGTTTTGAAAAATCACCATAGTTTTAAAACACAATTTCGTGATACTTAAATATTATTAATTATCAATTTAAATATTACATAATATTTAATAAGATGATTTGATCATTTTTATACCATGTATATATGTAATATATTAAGGTATACTAAGTATAGTCCCAAGTTTTAACGCTAAAAAATATTGATGCTACCAATAAAATTTTAGAACAAATAAATCTACCGCCTGTTTATCTGGCCGTCAACACGATAACTAAAACTCGAAAAGAAATATCAAGCTAATATTTTTATAGCGTGCTTAGGACGTAAAAAGTATGATCGAGTTCGTAAATGAGCAATATAGGTCAATTGGGTCTTGTAAACCGTTAGAGATAGTACAAAATGTTTAAACGGAAAAAATATTCCATAAAAAAATAAACTTTTGTTTGAAACAATTTTTCGTGAACATCACTGTTTATACGTTGTATACAGATATTGTATATATTTTAAATTTATACGTTACATATATTATGTATGTTATGTAGATATTTTTATTATTTTGTGTGTAAGATTGCATATTTTCCATTACCTATATGACATTCGATACGAAGATGATACAGTACTTTTAGCGAATTTTGAAGAAAATTCGCAACAACTAGTCAATTGTGTCGAAAATGCAGTGACCGGGCGGACTTAAAAATTAACTTAAAAAACCGTCGTAACGATTTTCTCGAGAACAATAATACAAAAGAATAAGGTTTAATTTAGTGTTAAATATAAAGATACCGTACCAATTGAACAAGTTAAATTTCTCGGCGTTAATTTTAATAGCGAAAACAGCCCAACTGTCGAAACTAAAACAAGATAAGGGCGAGCAAAAACAGTTTTTTGCAAACTAAAAAATTTATTATGCGATAGTAAAATTAAAAAACCCCAACGAGTGCGGTTTCTTAAAGCGTAAGTGTGGTCAGTGCTTTTGTATGCTTGTGAAACTTGAATTGTAAAAGAGAAGAAAAGAAAAGGTAATGTGATATCTTGGTCACCGAATGCGTTCAAAAAATATAGTGCACCACAGCTGATTTTAATGGGTAAACTCTAGCAGAAAAGAACGATGGGCAAACGAAAAAACATCATGGCTTGATAACATCATAAAATGGATCAACATTAAATTCAACCAGCTCATCCGTACTCAATTTAACGAAGTGGTCTCCAATGTCCTCTAGGGCCAGGCATGGGCGTGTTATTTTAAGTCGAAGTCACCACTGTTATAACTTTATTGTGTGCCATAAACTTTATTGTGTCTCTTTTCGAAGTCCGCATTGCTCATAGAGGAGAAAGCGAGATCGGTATACGATTCTTCTACCTATCTTAGTTTCTTTAATAGTAATGAGATAGGTAGAAAAAAAATGATGTCTCTCTGTCTTACTCGTATTTTTGGTTGTCACTGGTTAGGTTGTCACTGTCTTACTTGCATTTTAGTTACAGAAGTCAGAGGGACTTCTGTAAGTCACGTTTGCCAATGCCTGCTCTAGGGGATACGGAACTCTTAATTGATGACAAAAAAATCCAACGATTATTTAATCAACACTGCCAATGCATGGTATTTCAACGTTTAACACAGTCAATTGTTTGTTTCCACTTCGCTTTCAATTCAATTCGAAGGAGAAAAATGAAGTTTTTCATTTTATTTCTATATAATTAAATATGAATCTTTAATTACCTTTACAAGTGATTTTCATGTGAAAATCCAAGGGATTAATTATATGATTTTATAACATGACATTCATATCTCCAGTTTTTATACCAAATACCTACCAAAAGATTTTGTATTATAAAATAAAATGTAAAATAATTAATACAATAAACAATGTTTTTCATACATCAAACTTTATAAAGAAGAAATAAATTTTCATGTTTTAAATTGAATCAAATATCTGGCTGTGTGTCTTTTTAGCGAATTTACTCTGCTTGAAAGTAGATCTATCTATTGGTTATGTACCTGTCATTGAATATCGGAATAATTTCCTCAAATGTAGGAAAATCCAAAGGTAACGCCTGTGTTTTTTTTTTTGACTAGCTTTAAATTTTGCATATAAAACACTTAAAGCGTAGGAATCTCAATAAATATCAAACATGATAAATTTTAGTAAAATTTATTTATTTTTCCGATAATTATAACCATTTGTTTACTAACCGACTTCAAACAAAAAAAGAGAAGGTTCTCAATTCGACTGTATTTTTTTTAATGTTTGTTACTTCAGACCTTAAGACTGAGTGAATCGATTCAATTTGGTCCAGACAATGCCATCCATGAGAAAACCATATAAGTAAATTTTCATTAAGTATGTACGCACAAATGAACGAATAACTCAATATCACGCAAACCAATTTCGATGATTCTTTTTTTAGTGACAAATTAGTTAGTGACCTCAGCTTTACTAAAAAATACAAAATAAAAAAACTGACTTCAAAAGAAAAACTATTCCAAAACAAGTTAATATGCACTTAAAAGTTAAGAAAATAACGATAATATAATGTAGTTATAGTTTTTGTTTTTTTTGGAGTCGGTGTCAGCCAAGTTAATGTAGCAATCTGTTCTGCCACAGTTGTTTTCTTGGCTAACAGCGACTCCAAAAATAACAATAATTATAATTACATTATATTATCATTATTTTTCTACTTTTTAGCGCATATTAATTTAAATTATTTTAGTATTATCTTTTTTTAAGACTTTTAAAATTATTTTTTGGCGCACTGACTTGAACGTGTTATCTCGATCAAGGCACACAAACATCTTTGATAGATTAAGGACGTTCATGCGTCAACCTGTTTTGCTATGTGCGTTCATAGGGAAACAGTATGTAAATTTTAAAGAATTTTAAATTAATAGAAAATAGAAAATTTTTTTGAAATTCTATTAAAAGTTTAAATAATTATTAACTGGTAAAAGTTTCAAGTATGGTTATCGATATAATTTTTGAAAAATATCGATTTATATTTTTCATTTAGTCCCATGTTAAAACTTACTTTTAGTCATTTTTTAAACTTTAAAAAAATTTAAATTAATTCGATAACAGGTTATTTTTCCTGTCTTAAATCATAGAAAATCATTTAAATTATCGCATTATCATATTGTTTTTTATTTCTCTACTAATATTGTTGACGCATGAACGTCCTTAAAGTTAATCATTATCTATTAAAATTAATAGATAATGAATTCATAATTATGAGAATAGTGAAGAGAGATTTTGGTATAATGTAATAATTTCATTTACAATTAGTCTTAACAAGAAATTTGCTTTATTTACGCTGGTCCTTGCGATGATTTTTTTTTCTATAATAATATTCTATCCGTTTGTGTTTTGTCGACCTGTATCATTTCAAATAAAATGCTTACATTTACATTTGTATATGTGTGTATACTTGTGCTATAATAACACAGCGGGTGCAAGCAGGTAAAATAATATTAATTTTTCAGTATAAACATAAAATAAAACAAAGTTCAGTAATAAAATGATAAATTATAACACCGGAAATCATATTTTAGGGAAATTTTAATTTTCACAATACGTTATCGTATTATCTTTGATTGTATATATACATTTGTATAAAATATGCTACAAATATAATAATGTAGCTCAAAAAAAGGAGCACATAAAATTATAGCAATAATGAAATTTTTTTCTTTTGTAGTAGCCTTGGAGCCGGTCACAGTAAAACTGCACTTACAGGGATTTCGAAATTTAGCATGTGAATCAATACTATTTGACGATAGGTACAATAAGCACTAGGTGTGCCAGGTGTTATTTTTTACTGGTGTGACAGATATTTTCGTCGAGGTTTGATCTGTCACACCGAGATATTTCGAAAGTAGAACTCAAAAACGAACAAATAAAAACAAAGTAATTCCACGATAAGGGTAAAGGGTAAAGTAGGATTTGACCAAACCAAACAAATACTTTTTTAAAATGTTTTTTCAAAATAATATAATCCAATTGAAATCAGTGCATATCCCTTCTTTAGTTGAATATTATTTAATGATATTTACTAATATCTACTGATTATCATTGGCTGCTGGTTATCGAATCATAGTCAGTGAATGAACAAATTTATCAATTTTTTCCATACTTGTAGCACCCAAACTAGGGCTCAAATCCAAAATTGGTAAATGACTTTGTCCTTCGTCTTTAGGAGCTTATACTATAGGTCGACGATCTGCAGTCAATATCAGAACACCGTGTACATAAAAAGGTATATATATTATCTAATGAAATTTTTGACCGGATCCACGAAATAATCTTTATTTTCCTTAACAACGAGTTTTCGGAAAAGATCCGCAATTTTTTTTTCAAATGCTTATATCTCGAAAACGGTAAGGTTAAGTAAAATTGTTTTTTTAAATGTTTAATAATGACAACATGTTATCCGGGAGTAGGGAAATTCGGCGCCGCAGTATAGGCGTAAATCGAAAAAGCACAAGCACTCGCGTATATGACATTTTTGAGTACACTCAGACAAACATTTTCCACCGGCTCCCATAAAAATCTACTGACGAGGAGGCAATTCCGCAGAAGGGTTTTTTGGTTTTTATTTCCTCGATTTATTGATCCGCTGCATTGAAAAATACATAGATCTTTCATCTCAAAGATAATAAATAAATATAACGTATCTTTTGCTTGGTATTTACGCTGCGGGCACTTACCTTTTCAAATTTTCATATAAATAATATTCGTTTTCACAAAAGTTCTACAGCTGAAACTTTACCGAGTGTGTTCATTTTCCCAATTAAAATTCAAAAAAATGAAAATGATAAAACAAATAACATCCAATTATTTAATGAATTTTAATCCACGTTTAACAAGCATAGGCAACACAATAAAATATATACCTAAGATGAAGATAAAATATTGTAAATAATAAATGTATTTAGTTGTTTGGTTAATTAAGATTGAGTGATGTTTTTATGAAAAAAAATTAATTTTCAAAAGAAAAATTTATTTGTATATTAATGCGTTCAATTAAAAAGTTATAATTATTTATGTTAATATTTCTTTTTTATAAAAATAATAAACAAATCTTTTTATGTTTGGATATAATTCATTAAAGAACAAGTGAAAACAAACAATTGACTGAGTTAATTGTTGAAATACCATGCATAGTCATTAGTCAGTGTTGATTTCTTTATCACATTACACATACAAACATGTGACACATACATAACCAATAAAGTATAGTACATATGTAAATGACTTTATAGGTTTCTGCATTACCGACCGACATTTAGTGTATAGTTTGTACACATATTATAAAATTTCCGCCTTATTGGCGCCCTCACGGGTAAACAGTGATGTTTACGAAAAAATGTTTCAAACAAAAGTTGTTTAATTTTTGATAAGGAACATTTTTACATTTAAACTTTTGTTCTATCTCTAACGGTTTACAAGATGGGTCCTACGGACCCAAGACCCAATTGACCTATGATGCTCATTTACGAACGTGACCTAACTTTTTACGTCCTGAGTACGCTGTAAAAATTTCAGTTCGATATCTTTTTTCGTTTTTGAGTTATCGTGTCCACAGACGGACGGACGGACGGACAACCGGAAATGGACTAATTAGGTGATTTTATGAACACCTATAACCAAATTTTTTTCCTAGCATCATTATTTTTAAGCGGTACAAACTTGGGACTAAACTTAATATACTATGTATATTTCATATATACATGGTATAAAAAGTAAGCAGACATTATATTATAAATATATTTACAATACTTATAAAAATTATTCTAAAATGCAAGGTCTTTATTTGTTAATCAAGTGAAAAAAAAATTAAAACATGCATATATTAAAAAAGATGATGGGCTTGTCCAGCCATGATTTGATTCATTACATATAAATAAGAATCAAGTGCGGAAATTCTTTTTATTTAAAAGAATATTTTTTAAATAATATGAAAAATAAAATATTAAATAATTTTAATAAAAATACTGACTCCGTGTTCAATAAACCGTGCCGTCGAGTATCCTAATAGCGATTCAGGAAAAACCATTGACTTTTTAGTTTTTTTGAGAAATGTGCCAACATCTGTAAGGACTGGTTTTTCATCAAAAACTGTAGTATTTATTTTTAAAGAAGATTTGAAACAATTTGAGCTCAAGCCGGCTTTTATAGGACCGGATGGTTTCGGAGAAGTTTATTTTTTTTATAAGACACATTTTTTATACTTTTGCTCTTTCTTTAACAATTTACATGATGAAATTTTGCGTAAAATCGTGTAACTGGACAAACTTTGAAAAATATCAAATTTAATCTTCTTTAAGGAGGATCCCTCACCAGTAATAGAAAAAAATAAATTAGTAGAAAATGATCCAAATTTTTAGTATGTTGTAGTTAACGATACATATTATTAAATTAAAAAAAATTTGGGTATCTTATCGATCAATTAAGAGAGTAATTAATTAATTAATTAAAAATACACTAAATAACATAGCATGTTATGAGGATGATTATGTTATTTAGTGTATTTTTAATTAAGAATTACTTTCTTAATTGATCGATAAGGTACCCAAATTTTTTTTTATTTAATAATGTATCGTTAACTACAACATACTAAAAATTTGGATCATTTTCTACTAATTTATTTTTTTCTATTACTGGTGAGGGATCCTCCTTAAAAATAAACATGAAGCATGTTTTCTTATTTTTCGGCATGATCCTGTCATTTTCCGGCGTCGAAAACTTGGATATAACATTGCCTTTACATTGCAAACAACATTTTATGCGATGTAAAGTAAAATGTTTCATTATATTGAATCATATGGTATACAATACACATACTGAGTGGGATTTAAACGATAAAGACATCCTACTTTATCTAAGTGCTTTATCATTGGATAAATTTATTGAATTTTTATGAATTTATTTGGTTAATTATCTCGAAAATTAAGTATCGGATCTACATTTCTTAAAGAGGTTTTTTGATGTTCGGTATTTATAAAATTATTCAGGAATTGAAGAGTTCTGCAGTCAATTATAGAACACCTTGTACATAAATAGTTCGATGTTACCAGGTTTTTAATACCCTCACTCTTGTCTCCCATAGCTTTTACCTCGTAACATTCCTTAACTGTAATCAGCGTCCTTACCTACAGGTTAAATGGACTTGGTAATAAACATAGAGTGTACTGAGTCGTATTTTAATCCGGTCAATTTAAACACCCGAAGGTACGAAAATTGTAGATAATGTAATTAAATAAAAAAAATGTCTTAGTTCCTTTTTTTGTAAGAGCCATCGTTTCTAAGATGTAACGATTCAAAAATTTAAAAGACTTGTAACCGTCATATGATTTATGGATGGACAAAACTTAATAATATTTTCTAACAAATTTAAATAAGTAATTATGTGAATTTACATATTAAAAATATTATTTATACAATTTCATATCTTACTTTCACAATTTCTAATACAACAAGTTTTTAATTGCTATATTTCAATAATTTTGACTGGTAATTTACTATACCATTTACATGTAAATAATTGAAAATTGGTCTTAACGGTTACCTTTACGCCAAAATTATTCATTGCCAAGCACAGGCATCGATTTGATTGTCCCTACCATGACCACGCACCCAACGGATATATGTAAGGAAAAACTTTTTATATGTAAGTTACACTGACGAAAAGAAAAATTTTTTACTTGTATTACAGCTTCAGTAATGTACGTGGCGTACTTATATATACATATTATGACGCTTGCAACTCTTCCAATTTTTTGAATCGTTAGGTCTCAGAAACGATGGCTCTTCAGACATTTTTATAATTAAAATATTCAGAAATTTTTATATTTAATCTGAACTTCAATTTTTGTCTGAGCTAATGTTATGATAAAACTTACCGTTCTGCTGAAAATAACGAAAACCCTGTTTTCGTGATCGTTGACCCCGCGTCAGTGACGGATTTAGGCTTGCTGCCGCCCTAGGCCCTGTTCGATGCGCCGCCCTTTTTGATAGAATGAATTTCATTAATTTTGATCCAGTTTTTTATTTTAAAGTAACTAAATTTATTGAAATATAATTTTTTAAATATTACTGATAAACAAGACAGATAAATATGTGTATAAACTTTAGACAGATAAATAATTCATATTTCTTTTAATATTAATCAATTTGAAAATTTCTTTTTCCTGGCTTTGGTACGTGCAAAAACGTCAATTATGTCGTCGTAATTAATTTCTTGGACTAGTTGGGCTTCAATAGACAGTAATGCAAGTGCATTAAGTCTATCTTGGCCCATGCTTGCGCGTAAATTGGTTTTTACCCTTTTAAGAGTAGAAAAAGATCTTTCTCCTGAACAATTTGTAGCCGGAATACTCAAAAAAATACGGAGAGCAATGTCCACATTCGGATAAACATCTCGAAGATTCCGTGAATGCAATACATTGCATATTTTTTGTGCAGAGCGTTTTTCTTCCATATTTGCCAAGGAATCTTTGAGTTGACAATGTAAATGAATGCATTCATTGCCTACCACTCTTATTGCAGGCCACTCTTTTTCTAATGCGTAGCATGCATCATGGGACATCCAAATCTTCGGTATTTTTATTTCACACTAAAAACAAATTGAGAAGTCATTTGGATTAAATAATTTCAAAATGCTTCATACACGTGAGATTAATCTCACTAAAGGAACAGGAAGTAAAGAACATTACTCGATAAAGAATATCATTGATCGATTAAAAAATTAACATATTACCCACACAGATTGAGAATTAGATTAATGAATTGGATTATAATATTTTCTATCGAAAATATTTTATAAAAACTATTCTGAACCAATTTTTATAATGGATTGTCTTTACTTTTTTGTGACTCTAAAATTTTGGCATTTCATAAATTTTGCCGCCCTTCAAATTCTGCCGCCCTAGGGTTTTAGGCCCGGGCCTCACGGGCCTAGGCCTAAATCCATCACAGCCCCGCGTAAATTTTTTTCCACATCACGGATCGATGAGGACTTTTGAGATTTCATTTATGATGGTGTTTTGAACAATCCTACCAAATTTCAATCGAGTGCGAATATTTATACCTTCACTCACATTTTTTTTAATCTAATGTGACCGGATAATTTTGTATGTATGCATGTAATGAAATACTACATAATGAACTTCAACGATTGAATGGTATTGAATTGTTAGTAAAAGAAAGTAGTTTGTTATTCTGTTTGCAATGAATGAATGAATGAATGAATGAATGAAAGTCCAGTTAATTTTAATAAACCATGCATCAACTTGAAAATGCATGAAAAACCTTTTAAGTATAATTACAAAAAAATAAATTCTTTTCATAAAAGCTTAAATGAATAAACGGTATTAATTCAAATCACTTCGGAAAAGTTCATTAGAATCAAAGATCTAAGAGCCAATCTGTCGAATAAATACCAACGTACATTCATTTGAAATGTATTGATTTCAGTATTTATTTCATTTCAACTATAGGGTCTTTGATAAAATTATTTATATGTCGATATTACTATGAAGAAATATCGATATATATTACCGATATTTTTTCGAACGATATATCAATAATCAATATTGAAATGTAGATATCGACGGTCGATATTTTTTTTAAAATAAGTTTTTATTTTAATTTTTTCTCATAATTTATTTAATCTACATAATCATCGTAAACTTAGCCTACTGTACTTATACAAAAATTACTATAATCAAGTATATAAAGTGAGCGAAGTTTAAACTTAACAAGTGAAAACAAACAATTAACTGAGTTAATTGTTGAAATACTATGTATAGACAGTGTTGATTAGGTAATCGCTTCTTTTACGGCATGTCAGTAAAGAAAGATAGGCCCTCTCTAACATAGACACACATACATACATAACTAATATTAACATATAATACATACTATATAATTTGCGCCCTCACGAGTAAACAATGATGTTTACGAACAAATGTTTCAAACAAAAGTTTTTTATTTTTCTATAAGGAATATTTTTTGCATTTAAACTTTTGTTCTATCTCTAACGATTTACATGATGACCAAAACCCAATTGACCTACGTTGCACATTCATGACCTCAATAATCATTTCTGATTAATATCTCTTTTCGTTTTTGAGTTATCGTGCCATCTACACCAAAATTTTGTTGGTAGCATCAATAATTTTAACCATTACAAACTTGGGACTAAATTTAGTATACCTTGATTTATATTTCATACATACATGGTATAAAAAGACAGGCTATGAAAAATTACTCTTTTGAGATTTCTTTTCGTCTTTTGAAAATGTTTCAGAATACCACTAGTTAAAGCTATCTACAAATTTTCAATTTCTTATCTTGTATGGTTTTGGAGAAAATGATCACCAAAGTTTTGTCTTAATTTGCTCCATTCTGGATAAACAGTGACATTTACGAAAAAAATTTTCAAACAAAAGTTGTTTATATATCTAAAAGACACATTTTTTAGCCTAACAATTTTGTTCTATCTCTAACGATTTACAATATGAGTCTAACGGACCCAAGACCAACATGATATTTCTTTTCGTTTTTGAATTACCACGTTGACAGGCGGGCGGTGAGACGGATGGACGAACGGACGGACGAACTACCGAAAATCAACTAATAAGGTGATATTATGAACAAACATCTATAGCAAAATTTTGTTCATATCATCAATTTTTCTTAGTGTAAAAAACTTGGGTCTCAAATTGGTATACCTTGATATATATTTAATTAATTTATACAAGATATAAAAGTTATGTTATTTGTCAACATATGATTATGCACATAAAAAAGCGTTTAGAAATTTTGACACACCCTGTAAAAATAAGTTTTTTTTACTGTTTTTTTGTGTAATCGGAGAAAGTTTATTACTTATTTGTTTCAGTTAAATTTACAAATCGTACAATTTCGAATACCTAGAGAATTTAAAGGAGAATTTTCAAATTAAAACAATCTCCGTCTTTGTATTTTTTTTTCAAAATTTTAGTTGAGTAAGTTCGAAGTGGTCAAAACATATGATAGAAATGTAACACGAGAACGCGTATATTTCTATGTCTATGTATAACGTGGGCGAGTTTATATATACAGTTAGACGAAGAGTAATGGAAAACCAAGTTGTTAATAATGAGAAAAAAACTTGTAAATAACATGAAATAAATTAATAAACATGATTGTACTAAGCTTACTAAAATACATTTGACTATGTAATTATCATTCTTACGATTACAAAAATAAACAAAATGTAATCGTTTCATTACAAGCAAAGAAAATAAAAGAGGAAAGTTAAAACTAATAAAAGACCCGAATCAAATCTGAAAAGAAAGAAACAAGTCCAGTAGTAAAACACAGCGACTTTAACAGCCGGGGCCATTATTGACTGTTAAAGTCGCTATGTAAACTATTGGGTTTGTTTATATCTTTTCAGGTTTTGATTTATTTTTATAATTATTTAATTTATTTTAGACTTTTAAGTGCCAAAGTACTAAAACAAGCTTCTTGTTGCACTAAGCAAACCAATTTATTATACCTAATTAAATTTAAACAAATAATTTATGTATATTTTTGAAATCCCTTAATTTCATTTATTTTGATACCCAACTTGGGTTAATTTGTTTTATTAACGTATTGGTTTTTCTCCCCAAAAAGCCTCCATTATGTCCTTTTTTTCAAACACCTATACCTATGGACACAAGGTTTTAATAACAATACTCGTAAGTGTAAAAAAAAAAATAAAATAAAATAAAAAAATCGACAAAGCAACGAAAAGGAAAACGATTAAATATACAAACGGAACTCCCAGTAGATGGCAATGGTAAACCACCACTGGAAATTACTCAGGAATGGCATGATCTCCAAACAAATTTGGTAACAACCAATGTTAGTCACAATTTTGCAAGCAACACAAAGGCAGATAGTAAAGTACTCAAACAAAAAGATATTCACAAACATGATATAAAATTAGGTACGTGGAACGTACGATCGAAGAATCAAGCAGGAAAATGAGAAAATATTAAAGTGGAAATGAAAACATTAGATGTCGATATTTTATAAGTCTGTGAAAAAAGATTAAAGGGAGCGGAAAAATTCCAGTCCTATGAATACTGGATTATATACTCAAGGGGAGAGTCACACGATAATGGAGTAGGTTTTATCTCATCCAATAAAACTTACAATAAACTTAAAGGATACTGGAATATGTCAGAAAGAGTAATGGTGATAATACTAAGGTGTTATCCCCATGATCTAACAATGGGTATGTTATATGCCCCAACAACAGTTTTAGCGAGACTAACGCACAGCAATTTATTTTTATATATACAGATCAATAAAATTGAAAAAAAAACCCAACCCAACCCACACCCACACCCACACCCACACCCACACCCACACCCACACCCACACCCACACCCACACCCACACCCACACCCACACCCACACCCACACCCACTCCCACACCCACACTCAACCCAACCCAACCCAACCCAACCTAACCCAACCTAACCCAGCCTAACCCAGCCTAACCCAACCTAACCCAACCTAACCCAACCTAACCCAACCTAACCCAACCCAACCAAAAATTACAAAAATTGTGTTTTTTTGAATTTTTTATGATTTTTTCGATTTTTACAAATTGCAAAAAGTGTAAAAAAAGTTTTTGTTTCCGATTTCGATAAAACTAAGTTTATATGGTAATTTTGACCCGAAAATTACAAAAATCGTGTTTATTTGACCATTAAATGAGTAATTTTCGAGATATTTTATGAATCTGACTGTAGAGCCAACATTTTCTAATTATTCCGAAATTGTCCTTTTCATTTCAATTACGATTCATTACTGTTTCGGACACACAGTAATAAGTTGGACAAAGACCCAAGATATTTGTTATTCATTTTATTACATTAGTTTTTAAGAAACTGTCCGAAACAAAAGGTAATCAATTTTTAAAATGAAAATGATTTTTTTTCTAAACCATCCCTGAACTATAGCGAACAAAACAAAAAAAAATTTTGAAAATCGGTCCAGCCGTTTTTGAGTTTTAGCGAGACTAACGCACAGCAATTTATTTTTATATATACAGATTTGTAAGTAGTAGTTCTTACATAATATAAAAAAAATGAATCACATTGTGTACATTTATAATATACGTATATTCTTCATATTTAAGTTTTTAAACTAAAAATTTCCATTTCCTTCTTGAAAGCATCATGTTATTTTCTTGAACATCATATTAAATTTGTAATTAAATACGTAAATGATTCATTGGGAATTTGTAAAAGATTCTTTCTTCTGCTTTGTCATTAATAATACTTATCTTTATCATTTTACATATAAATGTTATTGATAAAACAAAGACAATACTATACAAACGATATGTACTCACTATACTATTGTGAAGAAGTATACTTGCACTATACTTTCTATTATAAAACGAAGCGGAATCATCATTTATGATGTTTCCTACTGATATATTTAAAGCGAATACAGAGTGTTTAATATAAATTTTACGTGATATAGTTAATTCTTTGCACCAAGAGCAACACCTTCCAAGTTTAAGAACTCGATACATGGTTTCCTTATCCGAAATTTTAAGTCAGAAAATAGTCCTAAAATTTCGATTTACCCATTTCTACGTTATAAAACCCTATCCTACCAAAAACTCGATTTCTACAATTTAAAAACTACAATTTTTTTTAATTTCTAAACTTTCAATTATTCCAAAAAAAAATCAGGCAAAAATAACCATGGAAAATTCGTTTCGATATGGGCTCACAGTCTATAGTTGGATTACCTCATTTGAAATACATTTATATTTTCTAGGATGTTTCTATGTAGATGGTTCAATAAAATTTGCAGAAACATTTCGGATTAATGCTTGTTATATTAAAAATGGAAAAGTTATTGCTCATAGACACTATAAGCATTAATTTGAACCATAAATTAAATATTTCTCTAAAAATTCTAATCTTGATAAAATTTATGGCCACCTTTTCTGATACACTCAATGAATGAAAACTATATAACATTTCAAAAAAAATTTAAATCTGTACATATATTTTGTAACCTGTGTAAATCAATTCCTACCTCTATTTCGAGTGTTATGGAAGGGGAATAAGCTAAAGCAAGAGTGGTAGAGGCTATAACGCGCTGGTCTTTACTTTAAACAGAGATAGATTATAGTCTGAAATAGCGCATACCTATTTTTATCCAGGTAAAACGTATGGCTATGGTGGGATAGATTTGTTTTAAATTTTCATAGACCAAATATGAGCATGATTTTTTGGAAAGGTAATGGTAGTTTAGGGGCCTAGGGGCCAGAAAATGATATATGCTAACTTTTATTCCGAGAAAATGCACGGTTTCTATGGGATAGAATAAGGTAATCCTGTTTTTAATGGGTTTTGGAAGAGTTAGTTAAATAAATTTTCAGCGCATTTTTCTCAAGAAAACTTGATTAATTTACACAGTCACGAAAAAACTCTCAAAATCTCTTATACTCGCGGGTAACACCGCGGGCGCAGCTAGTATTTCATATTTCACGTATAACTTTACTACAAAATGAGTTATTTTTAATGATAAATGCATACTTTGACTGGTTTCGTTTTGACAAAACTTTTCTCTACGATTTATTCAAAAAGGCTGCGTTTTCAAATAAGCATGATGACGTCATATTTAATTTATCGTTTTGATATACTAGAATTAGATTCCAAATGAAACAGTTACAAACATTAATAACTTAAAATAAATTGGTACAACGTAAAGTCCAAAAAACATACTTTTTGGGTGTAAAACAATACATTACCTTTTTAACTGTGCTGTTTTTAACTGTGTTTAACTTCATGTTAATGTTGATAGATGACGTTTCAAATACCATAGACAACGGTCCTTAAAAGCGAGAGATTTAAAAAAAATATGATTGTTTTAGGAACAACTCTGTCCAAAGTACAATTAGTTCCCCAACTCTTCACATATATGCCGTGTCCATGGAAACCAGGTGTTTTTTTTTATTATCCACAGCTACCTTAGATTCTAGATATTATTGCATGATTCTAGAAAAAACCTTCACAGTCACCCACGGTACATGCAAATTCGTTACAATATTATGACTCAAAGGGTAGAAACTTGAGAAAAAATTGGTTGATTAACGACGCTTAAAAAGCAACAGGAGTTTATGAGTCAGCAACAGGTCTCAGGCATATGAATCGACCAATAGGTCTAATTGCTTCAAATATGTTTAAGTTAATCTCTCGTTGTTTAGAAAAAAATGTATGTTATTCAAATACTTCAGTTCCTACTCTCATGCACTGTACAAATTAAACTTAAATAGTACAATAATATAATACAGTTTAAATCATTCTGTAAAGAGTATTATAATATGAATGCTGTGCAGTCGATATTTCAGTTTTAAAACAACAAACTTTGCTTATTAATTATTCGGCGTTATTCTTTACAAACAAAAATAAGATACGAAAGGAAATAACGAAATAACATAAATTAAATAAACTTACTACACAGTTAACATTAATGACGGTTGTCAATGACTGTTTTTAATGTTTCAAATACTCATTTTCCATCCTGTTTTGTTCGTAAACAATAAACAGATCTACCACGCAAGGAGGAACGATTTAGCAGAACACAATATACCACAAGTCCGGGTAGAAATTGTTTGGGTGAAATGACCCACCAAGAATCATGTTGAAAAAGATGCTCCTATAAGTAAGTTTAAGCACCATGTGAAAATATGGATGTCATATCGGTTGGTGTCTTATCCCTGTACCTGTAAATATGTACGGCGTTGGAGTATACTAACTCTGCATAGGTATTCGAAGCGAATTACATCAATGCTGTACAGAAATATATCTGGTCACTTCAGTACCGAAAGTTAAAAATAATTTTGGATCTCCTTTTAATATCCGAAGCCCTGCGTGCATATTTCTATAACGTTATTTATGTTATTCGCTTGGAATGCTTTTGCACAGTTAGTATCCAGAAACGCCGTACATATTTGCTGCTGCAAGGGTGATGTATGTTCTATTAAATAACATTCTTGAATGCGATGTCCGGTTATCGAGTTTTCGGAAACAATGATACAGAATAAATAAGAACTCATCCTTTAAAGAAACTCACCTTGATCAATTTTTATACTAGAAACTTGTGTAAAAAATAGAAATGTGTCAAATTACGTCAACTTTTATTCGAAATTTTTTTTGAAGTGAAAACTTCTTTAGCGGCGTTGTACACTTTTTTTGTAATGGGTAAAAAATGTTAAACTCGGGTCAGCACACGTGGCCTGATCGAAAAAGCGTACGACTATGTCACAGTCAGTACACCGGCTCTCGTCCGATCACTGAAGATAAGCAATATTGGGTACAGTCAGTACTTGGATGGGTGACCGCTTGGAAACACTGTATGCGGTTGCCTTTTTATTAAAAATAAATTTTTTTTTTGTTTTGGTTTTTTTTTTAAGTGAAGGCTTCTTTAGCGGCGTTATACACTTTTTTTGTAATGGATAAAAAATGTTCCGTTCATGAAATTGTCATGTTTGTGTACGATAGCGCAATAAATAAATATTGTATTCTACCACATAAATGAGAGTACTTTTATACTGATAATTAAAGCAATTCGTGCAAAATTATTCCCTAACCATTCCAAAATATCAAAAATGCACAACGTTAATATTCAAGTTTTCACTTCTGCCGGCACTCCCAGAGTGCAACCCGTCGTTTTTTTTTTTTTTTCAACGAATTTATGGTTTTCCCTATTGTGAAACCTAAATTTAATAATGACCTTTTAGAGTATCCTGTATATTTGATATTATATTTTCAAGAATTTGAATCTATTAATAATAAATAATGTATCAGTTTCAGTTGTATTAATTAATTGTTAAAATATTGATTGTCCTTCATTATTATTTTATATTTTATGTTCGTAGAAAAACATATTGGTAGAGTATGTAATGCGTTTCCAGACATAAACAAATAAAAAAAAATATTTTCTCAAGAGAATACCTTTAAACTATACTATATTTGTATGTAAGACGATATGTAAAAATGAATAATAAAACCAAAACAAAGAATATTTATAAAGTTATAAAGAAAAACCACTCCTGGCAAAAGAGAAATCTTAAAATAAGAGAAGTAACATAATAAATAATAGTTATTAATGCTACAAGTGGGATAACTAGCAAATAATCTGACAGTCGTGGTGTTGCGGCATGAGCGTAAGGTTATGAGACATTCTTATGAAGACGAGTGTGGTAGATGTCGCTACGAGCCGTAGGCGAGTTGCGACAACCACACGAGTCTTCATAAGAATGTCTCATAACCTTAGAGCGAATGCCGTAATCACGACTGTCATATTTGCTAGTTATTCCGCAAGTAGCATTCAATACTTTTTACAACAATCGCTCGGGAAGTTGACTTTGAGAGAAATTTATCAATTTGAGAAATGATTTATTTACTTATTTTAAATTTAAATTTTATTGCATACAAATTTTTATTGCTCGTTCATTTTAATTTCAATTTTTAATTTTGTTTTTATTATGTAACACTCGCGTTTGACACAATCAGTGTGATAACTTTAATAAAATAGGGTTAAGATTGATTACTTATTTTTTTTTAGTACAGATGGCGTGTCAGTAGTACATACAATTATGTAGTCTATAACCGAACATGTGCGTTTATGAAACACCTATAAACGAACATGTGCGTTTATGAAACACATATAGTTAAGTATGCGATTATTGTGTATTTTGAAGGTGACATACAGCGCTCGAAAAGTCTACTTTCCGAGCGAGCGTTGTAAAAATGTTATTATAGACATAATTCTTTTATATTACTTTTATTTAATGAAATTGTGAACGTGAATGGAACACTTTTCTGGGTTTCAACTTTCCTACACATACTTTCTGAAACAGGAGTACTTATTATTGTGGGCGATAACTCTCTGATAGATAGTATGATATATTTCAAGAGACTGAAAAGTGAACGTAAGTACATTGTCTCCAAAGAATTGAAAAATGAGTGCAATTTTAAAAATAAAACTATTTTTCAACTTTTAGACAGTTTGAAACTTCCACGTATATCATTTTTATATATGAAAAGTTTAGTCCCAAGTTTGTAACGCTTAAAAATAATGATGCTAGAAAAAAAATTTTGTCATAGGTGTTCATAAAATCACCTAATTAGTCCATTTCCAGTTGTCCGTCCGTCCGTCGGTCTGTGGACACGATAACTCAAAAACGAAAAAAGATATCGAGCTGAAATTTTTACAGCGTACTCAGGACGTAAAAAGTGAGGTCAAGTTCGTAAATGAGCATCATAGGTCAATTGGGTCTTGGATCCGTAGGACCCATCTTGTAAACCGTTAGAGATAGAACAAAAGTTTAAATGTAAAAAATGTTCCTTATCAAAAATTAAACAACTTTTGTTTGAAACATTTTTTCGTAAACATGACTGTTTACCCGTGAGGGCGCCAATTAGGCGGAAATTTTATAATATGTACTATACTTGATTATCAGTTATGTATGTGTCACATGTTTGTATGTGTAAGGTAATAAAGAAATCAACACTGACTATACATGGTATTTCAACAATTAACTCAGTCAATTGTTTGTTTTCACTTGTTTAAAAGTATATTGTGTACAACTACTTTCTTTTAATTTGCACGTTTTTTATGGCATATCGGAGTCTCAATGTTAAATATTATAAGTATTAAACATATGGAAACTCTAACCACCTGGTGATTCTTATTTCTTATTGATCGTTTGCAAGACAAATAGCTTTACATAACGTTTTTCGATTTTAATGTAGAATTTGACTGGCGGACACACACGCACACAATACTTTCGTCCAAATAAAAACATAATGTAGCTCTGAATTGTTATGAAGTCCATCCACATAAAGACACGTAAACCCTAAGACCAATTGGAAACTCATAATTGAATTTTCAGCTTCCTACTGTATAAGTAAGGCATGTATAGAAGTCAAAAAGAATACAAAAAACAAAAAGGTAAATTTATTTATGTTGAAGTGAAATTACATTATGTTTGGTTATGATCATAATAAATATTGTAATACAATAAATAAGAGGCTTTTGTTTGTAAAAACATTTTAATTCATAAACGCGAATAAATATAAATATTAATTTGAATTAGATGAACTCAACAGAAGAGAATATATGAGGAAATTCACTCACAATATTAAATTTTCATTTTTTTTTATCTAAAATTTAATTGTATTTTACATCCGAGTTGTTTTCTTCTTTCTCATAAATATGTTATAAAATAAGAAAAAAAAAAAACCGGCGTTAACATTTATCGGTTGTATAAAATTATTTACCTCATTGTTCAAGACTTTATAAAAGTAGTGACGTGGAACAATTGTTAAGATTTTAAATATGAAAATTATTTGTTAATTTGTTAAAAAATAATGATAATTTAACGAATTCAAAAGAAACAATAAACAGATACAGTGAATAAATCTATCAATGGTGGAGGGGGGGGGGGTTTCTAGTCCGAAATATTAAAAAAATTAGCCTAGTAAAAATATTCAACAAACAGATAAGGGACCTCAAAGAGTACAACTAATAAGCTTTAGTTTTAGGTAAGTCATTTAAGGATGTATGACCATGGTAGTGGGGGCACAAATTTAAAAATAGATATTTTCAATTTTGATGATAAATTTATATTATTACTTGACGATATAAGACGAAAAGTAAGAATAAAATTTTGCGATATCTGGCTTAATTTTCAAAATATCGAAAATTGAAAATTTTGTTTAATTATTTAGCTTTCGATATTTCTAAAACCAAGACACATATCGAAAAATTTTATTCTTATTTTTCGTCTACATTCATGAAGTTATAACAAAATTCATCATCAAAGTTGAAAATAAGATAAAAATAATTTCAACCCTTAATCTACCCTGCTCTTACATCCCTTATATGGACGGCGACACTTAGTTTTTTTCCTTTCTAATTCATTGCTAATATGTTTACTTTCTATTAAAAAGTTTTTTCTAAATTTGTTTTCATTCATTCCAAATGAAAATTATCAAAAACTTCCAAAATATGTCGTTTTTAGAGATTCCTCCATAAGAGCCAATGTATTTTATATCGATTTTTAATGACTTTTTTCTTAAAAATTTGCACGGATACCTAAGCTGAAATTTTAACCACATATTCTTTGAGTAAAAGACTACCTACAAACAAATTTTGAGCCTTTAAATCAAACATTGTTTTCATGCTCATACATCCTTAACATGCTATTACTGGTGATTTTAATCACTCCCGAACCAAAAAAAAAAAGTGTTATAACTTTCACCGCTATGTGTATGTGTCTGCCTACCTGTCTGTCTGTAGCATCGTAGCGCCTAAACGGATGAACCGATTTTGACTTGTTTTTGTTTCGTTTGAAAGTTAATTTAATGGAGAATGTTCTTCTCTATGTTTCAAATGTGGGTTTAGGGTTCCTTACCTGGAGCAACTCAAAAATAGATTATGGTCTTCAAAATCGGTTCAGTTCGGAAAAGGTTCTAAGAAAAAAGATAATTTAATGGAGAGTCTTCTTAAATATATTCAAATGCAAGTTTAGGGTTATCGTATCCGAAAAAATTTTCGGAGTTTTTTCAATTTTGTTAATTTTACTTCTTTATAAGCTCTATTAAAGGCTATAATCAAGTCCTTAAAGAAAGTATAGATATAAAAAGGTATAAATACCGAGTATTAAATCTATAAAAAATAATGTTTGATTGAAAATGGCGTAAATGAGTCATCTAAATAACCCGTAAAGGATATGTGGGAACAGATTAACACAGTATAGCCGGGGTAAAAAGTTAATGAAAAAAATGGTTGAATGATATTGAAGATAACCCGATAAATTTGTTATACCATGTATATATGAAATATACATAGTATATTAAGTTTAGTCCCAAGTTTGTAACGCTTAAAAATAATGATGCTAGGAAAAAATTTTGTCATAGGTGTTCATAAAATCACCTAATTAGTCCATTTCCGGCTGTCCGTCCGTCCGCCTGTGGACACGATAACTCAAAAACGAAAAAAGATATCGAGCTGAAATTTTTACAGCGTAAATAAGCATCATAGGTCAATTGGGTCTTGGGTCCGTAGGGCCCATCTTGTAAACGGTTAGAGATAGAACAAAAGTTTAGATGTAAAAAATGTTCCTTATCAAAAATTAAACAACTTTTGTTTGAAACATTTTTTCGTAAACATCACTTTTTACCCGTGAGGGCGCCAATTAGGCGGAAATTTTATAATATGTAATATGTACTATACTTGATTATCAGTTATGTATGTGTCACATGTTTGTATGCGTAATGTGATAAAGATATCAACACTGACTATGCATGGTATTTCAACAATTAACTCAGTCAATTGTTTATTTTCACTTGTTTTTATTTTAATTTTTCTAGTTGTAGTTTGAAAAAAGTACCTCCAAATAAATCACCCATTATCACAAATCAAGTTATTTATTATCATCTTATTGTAAGTTTATACTATACAAAATAAAGTACACAGTATTAAGGTGGGTAATTGTTTAAAGATTGAATGAAAAGGAAGCGTTTTTAATTCAACTTAATGACATCTTGCATAAAATAAAATCATTTAGGTACATAAAATTAATGAACTGATTCAAGTTGGTTTGCTTTTAGTAGAATAAAAAAAAAAATTATATTTACGAAATACGATTTTTAAGCTGATTCAACTATTACCATTTTAATTTATACATTACGTATATATATATGTATTTATGTATGCAATTCTATATGATTTCGACAAGGGAAGAATAATGTTAAAAATGCATTTATGATAGGGGGTCGTTAGAAAGGTTACAAATTTAATGTAACAATCAATGTAACACAAAGGTTATAAATCACCACACCATGAACCAATATTACTAGAAGAAGTTTTGTCTGAAGAAAATCATTTATTATAAACTTAAATTTTCGAAACATTTGATATTAGGGTTCTTTATAGTTTTTTTTATTGTTCGTGGTTATTGTTAGGAATTATTTAATGAGCTACTTGACATTTAACTACACTGACAAAAAAAATTCTTACCAACCGATAAGAGTTTGTCCCAACCTCATCGCGAGATCAAATATGGCGAAACAAATATACTGTCTAACAAATTATGTTATTTTGAAATGTAACATAGTATTTTGCTTTTTTGCTTTCTGCTAATAGTTTTATTTAAAAAAAAATTGATTTCTTCAAACCGGATTTGAACCAGCGACTTATGGTTTACTATTATATTTTAGTTTCCTAACTCTACAGCTTAACCAACTGCGTTACCGATGCTTGTCAAAAAATATGGTGTATATAACAAAAATGATCAATAAGCTTATTTCAATCTATCTATAAGTTAATAACGACAATCTTCACGTAGTTGGCACATTCACATATGGACCAGACTTGATAGATATGCGATCATAATAACCAAATCCTCTATGTATAGCAAAATGCAGAGAAATTTTCTTTTCCTTCATCGATTCGCTCTATTTACACGATTATATAAGTTTTCTATAAGTTTTTACAATTGAAATTTCTACAATTTGAAATCAGAACCAGCTCTGTAGGTTCAATACTTACCGAGATACAGCTCTCCAAAAATTATCGTTCACGCACAAATCTTAAAAATCCAAAAAAAGGGAAAACTTCTTTTTTCGCCAATTTGCTCTGTTTTGCTCTCACAAGGGTTTGAAAGGATTAATCATGAACATCCAGAATAGTCCGGAAGCGAATCGCAAAATTATTTGTTTTTTTGGCTACCAGCCTAAACCTTAAAAACCGTAAAAACAATAGGGCTATGACAACCCTATAATTGCAAAAATGCAGCCGGGGTAATTTGTAATACAAAATTGTACAACCTTTTCTAGAAAAAATAGGTTTGTCTTTTTGAGTTGCCAACTTGGCTCATAGGATAACCGGATAATTTTCACATGAAACTATAGCCTACAATCTATCGTTCAGACAAAATAGGTTACGAAGCCAAATCGGCTAGAAAAGCTAAGCACTTCTGTTATTTACGATACGGTCATCTATTATTGTAAAAAAAAAAGTTTAGGATGAAATAGATATATGAAAAACGATACTTTAATAACGATGCCTTATAGTTAATTGTATGATTACTCAATTTATCATGCATAGATAAGGGACTGTCTTAAGCAACTATCATATCCTAATTTTTGCATAATTTAAATTAGTTCACATTGATTCCGTTGCAATTTTCCATAAAGTGGTAGCATATATTGTGCGCAAGACTTTCTGGTTCGGTGATTTAAAGCACGGTGGCTTATAGAGTGGAGTCAAAGTTTGTTACTTTAAAAATCTTCGTTGACCGAGTTAGAAATAAAAAAAATTTGGATAAATATCACTCGAGCGAGGTCGGCGCCTTTACAATTATTTACTCCGTATTTTACAAGAAAATAGACCAAGTATTAAAATTTAACTGTTCTTCGAAAAAAATTTTTGAAAGCTGTTATCTCGGTAAGTTTGGAAACTTCAGAGCTGGTTCTGATCTCAAATTGTAGCAATTTTTTAAAAAGCGCATAGTTTTGGACTCTAAGAAAACTTAAAAAAAGCCAAAAATTTTGAGGTTTTTTGACTTCTGCAAAGTTAGCACAGGTCTTTCGAAGCCGCAAACTTGAATACACGCTACTGTCAGAGGTCATAACATCATATCAAAAAAAATCAGAACTAGCCGTTTTCTTGCAATTTTAGAGATTTTTAGTGACAAATATGACTGGCCTAGATTTTTTTTGAAACAAACACTTTCAGTGGCTGCAAGAGGATCTTTTCAATAAAAATAAAAGATCATGTATTCAAAGTAAACTGCATTTAAATATTGAATAATGTAAATTGAAATCCAATATAAAGTGTTGTCGGCTTGTACATGATTCGATAAGAACGTGACGTCATTAAAATTGAATATCAATAATTTTAAAATGTGTCTTCACTAGAGCTAGAAAATCATGCAATATTCATATATTATTTTACATCCAGTAACATTGAAGATGCATTAAGAACAGCTGTGTACAGTACAGAAGTAAGTATTATGTATTCTATATACAAACAAACAAACAAACACAGCACAACACAACAAAAATATTATTACATGTTTATTTAAAAAGGTTTGTAGATGCGACATATTTAATTTTAATAAATATTTTAATTAAAATTGTAAAGACATTTAATATTAGTATTATGTCTAAAGTCGGTTTTAGTTGCAGTCATAGTTTTATTAAAATCAAGTAACATACTTTGTAATAACTAATACAATAAATTGTTAAAAAGCAAAAAAAAACGAGTCGTGAGTAGGGTCTGGTAGGACCCTTTGAGGTCCCCGCACGAATAACTTCCCAGCATAATCTATATATATAAAAAGAGAGTGTTTGTTTGTATGTCCCCGATTTTCCCAAAAACTAACCATTGACCTTCGGTAGGGGATTATGTCATTGGGTAGCCCTTAGGCTCCCATTGTGAATAAGGGAGTTTGGTGGGGGTGGAATTAAAAATGATCTAGGAATTCATAGAAAATAGATTAAAAAAATAGTTCTAATAGTACAATAGGCCCCACTGTCAATAGTACAATTTTCACTAGATGGCGCTACTGGCGCAAATGTCTTTCGATTTTTCTCGAAAATTCTGGAATGTTCCATGGATTTCTATCGAATTTTCTAGAATTTTCTTGAACATTCTGGAATGTTCTATGGATTTCTATCGAATTTTCTAGAACTTTCTCGAATATTCTCGAATGTTGTATGGATTTTTATTGAATTTTATCAAACTTTCTCGAACAATCTGGAATGTTCCATGGGTTTCTGTCGAATTTTCTAGAATTTTCTCGAACATTCTGGAATGTTCTATGGATTTCTGTCGAATTTTCTAGAATTTTCTCGAACATTCTGGAATGTTCTATGGATTTCTATCGAATTTTCTAGAACTTTCTCGAATATTCTGGAATGTTCCATGGGTTTCTATCGATCTTTCCCTTACTTTTCCGTACACACAGAGAGTGTAGACATAATATTGGGATCGGCCAAAAAAATCTTACTGTTCCGTACACACAGAGAGAATTAAAAAAAAAAAAGTCTTTCATTTAACAATTTTGATATTTAAATGTGCAAAAACAACCCAGCGAAGCGGGTTTAACAGCTAGTAAATAGTTATAAAGAAAACACTCGAACGGCTCAAAACGACTCAACCGAATATTATGAAATTATTTTCGGATCATTAATACGCCTCGATCGACAAACCTCAAAGAAATCGATATCATTTTTTGTTCGTGCGATGTCCATAACGATTAAAATTTCAATTTCGAAAATCGGACCCATTGCAATAACTTCCTATTAATACTAGGAAGTAAAAAAACAAGTGAAAACAAACAATTGACTAAGTTAATTGTTGAAATACAGTATAGACAGTGTTGATTACGCAATCGCTTTTTATGTCATGTTAGAAAAGTAAGATAGTCACTCTAACACAAACACAAACAAAGTAATAAGACTAAATATCTTCATTTCTCAGTATATATAGTAAATGCTATAAAAAAACAGACAAATACATACATACATACTATATAATGTTTCTAACCTAACTTGAGTCATATTTACGAAATAATGTTTTCATCAAAAGTTGTTTATTTGTTTATAAGGATATTTTTTTACATTTAAACTTTAGTTTTATTTCTAACGGTTTACAAGTGGGGTCCGTAGGCGTAGGCTTGAAGACCCAATTAGGATAGACTGGACTCAAGATCCAATTAGGACTCAATTGGGACTGGATCCGTTCGACCTAGGACTCAGGAACTAAGAGCCAAAGCAGAAAGACAGACAGACAAACATTCAGATGGACAACCGGAAATGGATTTTATGAACAGCTATACCAAATCAACTTGAATTAAGTAGTATGTACTTTATAGTATTAATCGAAAAATAGTATTATATTATTACAAAAAGCACAAGAAAATGGTGCGCTTAGAATTGATGTTATTTAAGGCTGTTATGTAGAAATTTTTGACTGGCATGAGACATTCTTTGATTGGCATGAAACTTTATAATCTTTTTAAGAATCCTCTTAAATATTCAAGGGTGAAAAAAAAATTTGTAATTTAAAAAGAAAAGCGGTTTTCTAGATAAAAATAGTTACAATTGAATTTCAAGCACTGCGATTTTACTCTTCACTCTATCGATTTGAAATTTGGAAATGTTATTTCTACAACTATTTTTTTTAAATCCAGTTAATTATCTCACTTTGCGTTTTTCACACTCAGGTACTGTGGAATGAGAAAAATCCCTATAGTCCCATTGTGGGTAAAGATAACTACAGTAGGATAGTTCCATTCTTACCTAGAAAATCGATTTTCTATATAATTTATTTTTCCGTCAGAAATAGTTAAGAGAATTCTTAAAAAATTTTTAAAGTTTCACTCCAACCAAAGAATGTTTCAAATTTTTACATTACAGCCTTAAAAAGAAAAAAATTGATGCTTTTTCACATTTGGGTCCTATTTATATTTTAGCATTATCAAAACTATTAGTTGTACTTACAAGGTGGTCCAAGTTATAAGAGTAGCACTTCTTAATACTGGGCGTTGCAATAAAAAAAAATTATAACAAACATCGCCAAAAAACAACCTTAGAAAAATTGGAGATGAGACAGACATTAACATTAACAAGCATAACATAAATTTTTCTAGTAATAATGTCCGGACTAATACATTGTCGCCCAGATTTTATACTGTAAGTGTCTTTTAAGAAAGGATTTTTCGAAATTGATCCTCTAAAGGATGAAATAGGGAATGAAAGTTTGTAGGAAAATATATACAAACAGTCATTTTTGAGTTCACTACTAAACCGATTTTAAAAATTCATTCACCTATGGAATGCATCATTATCAGCAAGTAACATGACAAAAAAGTTCCGTAAAAAAAGTAAAAATCTATTAAAAAGTGAAATCGTCATTTTTGAGTTCAATACTTAATCTATTTTAAAAATTCTTTCACCTATAGAATGCTAAATGCTATATGAATCCCATGTGAATTAAGAACTGTGGTTCATGGAAGTGTTTTTATGGAGATAAGATGCTTGAAAGACATTAAGCAGACCATGTTTTCAGTAGTTTTGAATGACTTATGTTAAATGACAAAAATTTTGTGTGTGTATATTGAAAACAATCAAAATTGAAAATTATTAAATTATAATAAAAATAAAAAAACTTAAAAAAAACTAAGCATCGATATACAATAAAAATATTATGTATACTCAATGTCACAAAAAATGCTCGTTTTAAAACATTCTAAGTGTTACTATTATAACATAACATATGATGAGTACGCTTAGAATGTTTTAACTGTGGCACTTTTTTGACAGTGAGTGTACGTCCAAAAACTCAAATAGTTATGCATCGATAGAGCTCAAATTTTTTCAAGACATAGGTACAACCCGCTTAGAGGATGGTTTTTATCTATTTTTAACCCTCAGCGCAAGTGGCGATGAACAATCAAATATTTTCACATATACCCAAGTATATCAAATAAAAGAGCATGAAGTGTACATTACAAAACTGTAAAACATGAAAATCGGTTCATCCGTTTAAAAGTTACAAACAAAAGGTTCAAACTTAGTATAAATATAAGACAGCCTACTAAATTTTGTTAGAAATTTGATTGGATTTTATACGCTATCTGCGGAATTTTTGAGGTTTACTAAAAAATATTTGTACTAAATTGTTTCTACTAAAATAATTATTTTGTCAGGGATAAAATTGATAATTAAAATTTTTCGCTATATGCATAGAACATGAGTTTTTATTAATCTCCTGAAAGTTCAATTGTAAGATAGGCTTCGTATTACACAACATTAATGTGTGAAAAAAAACATATTATTTTAAGTGAAAGGTTTTTGCTGAGATTTTAAGGATTGCTTGTATTTTTCAAGTAAAAGAAACACCGCATATATCTTCGAAAATCGTAAATACAACAAAAAAAGTTGGAACTTTTGTATAACAGAATTACATATACTAAATACAAATAGTATAATAAAATATACATGAATATAATAGAAAAAAACTGTCAAAAAACAAAGTTTTATTTCTTTTAAGAAAATTTTCAGTTTATATTTGGGGAACTTTTCTATTTGAAAAAAGTACAGCCACAACAACAACAATATACAGGTATGTCACAGTGAAAAACTTTTTCAATTGCTTTTATACATCATAGAATAAACATTTTTATTGAATTATTTTTATCTAGTTAAAAAACCAAAAAAATTCTAAAAATCTTTAATATAAAATTAAATTAAATCCGATCACATAGGATAATAAAAAATCTGAAAAGGAATTCAATAACAAGAGTACCAAAATTGACCAAGTCAAAAAAAGAGATAATATAAGGTCCCTTTTTGACTTGGTCAATTTTGGTACTCTTGTTATTTAATAAAAGCTCACAAATTTTCCAATCTTATCACAGCAGTATATAGCACAAAATTTTGAGGGTGCAAAATTTGCTTCAGAGACTTTTAAATCAGTTTTTATACCATGCATATATGAAATATACATAGTATATTAAGTTTAGTCCCAAGTTTGTAACGCTTAAAAATAATGATGCGAGGAAAAAAATTTTGTCATAGCTGTTCATAAAATCACCTAATTGGTCCATTTCCGGTTGTCCGTCCGTCCGTCCGTCTGTGGACACGATAACTCAAAAACGAAAAAAGATATCGAGCTGAAATTTTTACAGCATACTCAGGACGTAAAAAGTGAGGTCAAGTTCGTAAATGAGCATCATAGGTCAATTGGGTCTTGGGTCCGTAGGACCCATCTTGTAAACCGTAAGAGAAAGAACAAAAGTTTAAATGTAAAAAATGTTCCTTATACAAAAATAAAAAGCTTTTGTTTGAAATATTTTTTTGTAAACATCACTGTTTACCCACGAGGGCGTTAATTAGGTGCAAATTTTATAGTATGTATTAATATAGGAATATCAGTTGTGTGTGTGTCTATTTAAAAGTGAATATCTTTTGTTATTTACGTGACGTCAAAAAAACAAACGATTGCGCATCAACACTGATAAAGAAATCAACACTGACTATACATGGTATTTCAACAGTTAACTCAGTCAATTGTTTCTTTTCACTTGTTTTTATTTATGTTAAATAAAATAATGTAGCCGCATATTCACATCAAATTTCTTAAGTCCTACATCGAAAATTTGTTGGAATGAATTTACAAAATACACTTCTTTTTAAATGAAATTCCCCTGAAATGTCATTCCACTCATAATAAAATCTGTAATTTAGCAATCTACGCTTAATAATAGCTGTAACACAGTACAGGATTTCTCCTTGGTCAGCAAAAACGGTTAGCACTAGTTCCAACTTTTAAGTTTTCAATAGCTATCGCTAGGGCAGTTGACAAGCCAACTTCGTAACTTGATGTGTCTCTAACTAATTTATTAATATAAGCATATTTAATATTAATGACGGTCCTAAAAAAATTTGTGTATGCAATTATTTGAGACTTTGGTTTCAAATTTTGAGTGTGGATTCTGTTAGAACTCGAGGAAGTTAGACGAAAATTAAGAATTTTTGTATATATACCATAATTAACACGCTTTTTTAAGTATAAGTAAGTGTTATTTTTTTGAAATATTGTTACTGATTCAGTCAATATAGACGAAAAAAAGGCCGGACCTGGAAAAAATTACAATGGTGACTCTCAGGTTATAGATCGTTAGGGGGGCATGTAAATAACTTTAAAAAAAATTAAGAGAATTTTTCGTTCCGCTGTTTTTGAGAAAATCCAAAAAAATGGGGAAAAAAAAATTTGGAATGCGTTTTTCTCGGAATCTATTGGTTTAAGGGAAAAGTTTTTCAATTAAAAAATGTAGAAGACATTGTCAGCTACATTTTATGTCATTGGAGCAACGTCATACGAGTTAAATTACAAAAAGTAGGTGGCGTTAAAGTATCAAAAAAAGGGTTTTTCACGATTTTCATTAAGAAAAAATGATGTTTTTGTAAAAGTGTAAATAAGAAAGTTGTTTGACTCAAAATTAGCTTCAACTTTTATTTAAACAATTTTTATGAAGAACTTACCGTTTCCGAGCTATAGTAAAACAATGTATGTTTAAAATAAACCAAGAAAATAAAAAGGAAATCAAGTACTCCTTTTCAAAATTTTAAAAAACTTAACTTTCAGATTTTTTAGCAAGCTGTATTTCAAAAACGGTTAGTTTTACAAAAAAATTGTTTAAATAAAAGTTGAAGTTAATTTTGAGTCAAACAACTTTTTCATTTACACTTTTACAAAAAAATCATTTTTTCTTAATGAAAACCGTGGAAAACCCTTTTTTTGATACTTTAACGCCACCTACTTTTTGTAATTTAACTCGTATGACGTTGCTTCAATGACATAAAATGTAGCTGACAGTGTCTTCTACATTTTTTATTAGAAAAACTTTTCCCTTAAATCAATAGATTCCGAGAAAAACGCATTCCAAATTTTTTTTCCCATTTTTTTTGATTTTCTCAAAAACAGCGGAACGAAAAATTCTCTTAATTTTTTTTTAAGTTATTTACATGCCCCCCTAACGATCTATAACCTCAGAGTCACTATTGTAATTTTTTCCAGTCAAAATGCCAGATTTACTGTACCAAATGTTATTTTTTTGAAATATTGTTACCGAATGATTTATATAGAAAATCACTTATGAAAAAATAACACACAAATGCCATTCATTTCATCACTTTTAATTCTTTACGGAAAAACGAGTGCCGTTTGTTGTAATTTTCCTTATAGTAAATTATTTTTGGTGCTTGTAGCTAATGAATGTTATAGTTTTCCAAATTAATGTTAAAAATATCAGCCTTGTTTCATTATAAAAAAAATTTCAATAATACCTTTAAAAACATTTCAATATAAGATTTATAGGATAAAAACACAAACTTTAACAGCTCATATCTGTAAGAGGTACTAAAAAATTTACCTGCTTATAAAAGGCATTAATGAGAGTGCATATACGCGATTTAAAGATGATACTAAGAAAACATGATTTTTTAGGAACTTCCAACAGTATATTCGTTCATTCAACTAGATTACCAACTAGTATATTCAACATTAAATTAAACCAGGCTACTAGTAAATTTGGCAATTGTGTTAAATGATGAGATCTTTCTCTTACAGTAGGAAATGAAGCATTTAAGGTTGCAATTCTATGAAACAATGTGACTTTTTATGGGACCCGACTCAAAATGTTCGAATAAGTATGTAGAACAAAGTCATATTTATTAGAAAGTGTACTTTTACTATGCGCAGAGAAAACTGTTCGTGGAACTTATATCTTAGGGTATTCTAACCATTTTATATCTTCCGAAATGTGTTTCTAATTTTGATTAATATTTGAAATTGTGTTATTTCGATCAAATATTTGACTTGAAATTTTTTCTATCTCATATTTTGAATAATTACAAATAATTTATGCGTTTCGACTCTGTTTCACTTATCCCATCGCATTTTTATAAGCGATGTCGCATTTTCAGCTAAAATTTATCATAAAGAAAATTGACGATTATCGAATGATTGTGATCAAATATTTTATTTAAAAACGATTAAAATTCATATTTTGGACTATTCTAAGAACTTTTTGTGTCTTGTCATGTTTACCCTTACTCACTATTTTTGAGATATAAGCGTTAAAAAAAGCGTAAGGCTTTTAAATCTCGAAAAGAGCGCGAAATCGGTGAGGTAAGTTGAAAAAATGCAAGACGCTTCGAATTGTTCAAAATATAAATTTCAATCGTTTTTAAATAAATTATTTGTTCACAATCATGGGATAGTCGTCAATTTTGTTGATGACAAAATTTTAATAAATAACGCAATAATGGTCAATTTCGACATTATCAATTTTAATCAAAATTCGGGTTTGTTTAGTTATTCAATCACTTGTATCTCAAAAACGGTTTTAGAAAAAATGCTTAGAATACCGTAAAATATAAGTTAAGTCCTATATAGCTGGTTTCTCAAATATTATGATTTTTCATTAGAATTAGTTTTGACAAAAAACACACTTTCCTTTTTTCATAGTAACAGCACACTTTCTAATCAATGACTTTGTACTACACATTCAGTCGAAGATTTTGAGCCGGGTCCCATAAAAAGGCATATTGTTCCGTAGATTTGCAAGCTTAAAACCTTTTTCCGGCTTTATTTCTTACAGCATCTTGAAATCCTCGGATTGTTGAAATTAGAACACAAAGTAATGTATACTTTTAATTAATATGTTGTATATAACAATGAATATTCAAATAGTTACCATATATTCTCTAACAGAGATTATTTAATGACTGTACTATACAGGGTGGGACAGAGTTGCAAAGTTAGATGGGGGACAGCATGTTCTTACATCAGATTGGACCTAATTCGTCGGGTTTCTTTAATAGACAAATTAGATCTTAAACGGTACGAGATAGAATTATACTTCAAATTAGAGAGTTGATCCTCATAAAAAAAAGTAACATTTTTCATCTAAACCATTTTTTCGAAAATTGTCAGCTTTCGGTGAAAATGCGATTAAATATGTCATTATTGTATTTAATCGAAAGAAAACACGCTTTCCGCTATTATTGTCGGAAAAATCATTTAGCCAAAAGTTGTCAAGAGCAATAGAAGACATTCGAATGTGTCCATGACTTTGACCTACTTTAATCATTTTTTCGATTAAATACAATAATACCTATTTCTAAGTCGCATTTCCTCAGAAAGCTGTCGTTTTTTCGAAAAAATGTTGTGAACAAAACATGTTAGTTTGTTTAAGAGGATCAATTTTCTAATTTGAAATGCCATTCCATCTCATACCATTGAGGATCTAAATTGACTTTAAAAAAACCCGAACAGCTAGGTCTAATACTCCAAGCTGATGTCAGAATGTAATGCACCCCATCAAAGTTTGCCACTTTTGTTATTTTGTTATTTCAGTTATTTCTTGATTGGTTGACTAAAAAAACAAGATATTTAAATGTATAGATTAAAATAGCCCACCCAGTATATTCGATTTGATATGGGTGAATCGATGGCTTATATATTAAAATATTGCAAGATCAGGAATTTGATGATCAGAAATACGTGTTCTTTGATGGTTTACCCAATGATGGTAAAATTAATATTATATTAAAGGTATATACAGCTGTACTGAGTGACCAAAACTCTTCCCGGGGTAGAGAAAATTGTAGCTATGGATAGTTTTAATCGTTGGTTTTTTTGATAGGTTTGATTGTGTTTGATGAAGCAGTTGAACTCCATGAGGAGATTTTATTCGTTACTTAGGACGAAGTTAAAGTTGATAATGAAAAGGTAAGGCTTCATTCAGATATTGGGCGTTGTCACTTGATTTGAGTGAGGGGGTTTAGTGCAGTAAAGGAGTTTGTCGAAACCCCACCATTTCAGAAAGTCTATTGTTATTGTTAGGATGACAGTTGTAGATGAATCCACTAGTAGTCGAAATAACCGTGGAAAACAATGATGAGTGTTGAATTATGAATAATTTAGATAATTGTTCTTGCAGTATTTCATTAAATTGAAGTCGGTGTTATGGAAATTTGCGAGGTCCAAATGAACGAATTTAATACGGCAGTTGCCTGAAGTCGCAGTCGCCGTATGAAGAACAAAAATGTAAAAATAGACTTAATACCATGACAAAATTTAAAAATATCATTCAAATTGATTCAAAATCGAATAATTTATAAGCATTCAAAAATTGTTGACCATCTCATTTAAGCAAAACAAAGTTCTATATTTATATATATCTATGGTGATATCGGAAAATGATATTACTGACCTATCTCTCGCTCTTTGTTTAATTAGGATTTATTAATTTCAGTTCTTTTTCTTCGAACTAAATTGGTAGTAGTTTAGAATAATTTTTAAATAGTTGTTACTGCAGGACATTTTTATTCTTTTTCAAATAAATTGGTGACCTGGTGAAATTTGAATAGTTAGAAATCTTGGAGATATCAGCGGGGAGTCCGTGACAGTAAAACTGCACTTACACGGACTTCGAAGTTTCGCATATGAATCAATACTATTTACGGATAGGTACAATATGGACTAGGTATGTCAGGGTTTATCGTGGCAGAAATATTCTTTATACATTTTTATATTTTTAATAATTGCACTTTTATGGAAAATATTTTGTAAGGGATCATTTTATTGCAAATTTCATCTATTTTTAGGAAAATTTGGTGTGACAGCTCTTGCCGTGGCAGAAAGGTCTGTCAGACCGACTTTTTATATATAAAGCCCATAAAATTTTACACTTATCTAGGAATTTGTTCGTGTTGCGAAGTTCGTGTTGAGTTCGTCTACTTTCGAAATATCTCGGTGTGACAGCTCAAAACTTGACCAAAATATCTGTCACACCTGTAAAAAATAAAAAAAATCTTGGTAAAACTATTTCTGCAAGGATAATGTCTGTACCTATCGTTAAATAGTAATAGTATACAGTACAGAGGGGGGTATGACTTCGTGAATAACACAGTCACGAAACTTCGTGAGTGGCTCCATTTCAGTGTAACCTACAACATTTTTTTTTAACGAAAACTTTGGAAATTGGGGCGTTAGCATAATAAAACATACAGTCGTTAAACTGACGTAGGTCTGAGAAAACGGCTCATGAAATATGTGCTCGTCTCCAATGGTATAGTGCAAACCGAAATTGGATAGAAATTAAGCCTCTTCTATCTGGATATTTCTCGAAAAATCTGTCTCTTAGCTTTGGGGGTAAGTTTCATGAATTTATTATCTTTATGAAATTTTTATTTAATTGAAAGTTACCTACAATATTTCTGTTGGAAAGAAATCCGATATATCGTTAAGGATACAAAGGTTAGTTAATTTATTATTAAAAAACTCATTCCCTCTTCTAGCCCAAAAATAATAACAGAAAAGTTATTCATTTCCCATATTTTTTAGGGGTGGGTCGTATGTCAAAGCTTTCATTGCTTTACTACAAAGACAAAAAATTGAAAATCAATTTTAAACAATATGCCTCTAATAATTGCGGATGATTTATGAACGCACAAGTCAAATTATGGTTTTCATTATTTGTTCCCTTTAGAACCAAAGAACTTTCATTCATATCTTTTTTTAATTGGGAACTTCCATGACAAAATGCTTATGATGATACATTAAAACGAGACACATTGTATGTATACAGATATACATTAGAATTTTCTTAAATAATGCATATTTCAAAAATTTTTTCAATTACAAGGTTTTGTAAAAAAAAAAGTAAATAAATAAGGAATAACTCAAAAGAAAACTTTACAGTGTACAAAATATTACTTATTTAAGAAAACAATTTAATAATAATAATAATATGCATAAAAAGTATGATATTTTTTAATTGTGTTTTGGTTATAGTAATTGTATGAGAAAATTATAATTTAAAATTATAACTGCATAAAAAGAATCCACCTTAGACTTTTAAGAAGATTCACAATTCATTCGACAAATAATTAAAATCTCATTTGTAGCTTAAAATATTTAGAAAAAAATTTTGATTTCAAGATTACCTAACCGAAATGGATTGAGTTGAATGTACTTTGAATCGTCTGTAGTTTGTAGAATGTAGGCAGGCTGAAAACTGATCGTCAATGTGGTTTCGTTTTGTCGAATAAAGTAAAAATATTTTTTTTTGCGAAAAGGATAAACAATTTTATTCTTCTGATTTTCTATTTCTAAGCTAAAAATTGCATATTGTTTCATAAATTATACTCAGAATAAATCATTTGATTTTGCCGATTAAGTTGTTATGTCATATTCTAGTTTTAAAAATAACGGTAAATTTTGAGAAGACAAAGTAATGTACCCTAAATCTAATAATAAATTGGACCGTTTATACATGGTGAGATGTAGATATTTAATGTAACAGTTGCATTCTTTATTGTATGGTTTTCCAAGTACAGGAAAACGAAGTCTTAGTTTCTCCTAGATATTTAAAGTATCAGGTGAAGTTGTTGGTTGACAGTCAGAGTAGTGGGTGACTGTGACAGAGACGTGTGGGATTTCACACTTTTCACACGTTCAAATGATTCACACGTTTTTATCGACAGTTGTTTAATATTGAAATTCAATTTTAAATCATGAGAGACAATTTTCAATGTGTTATTTTAATAATAAATATAAATATTAATTTTGATTGTAGGTAAACCACCTCCTTTACATTCATCATAGATAAATTAATTTTCGCTACTTTCGAATTTAAGTCTCTACGTGTGTATTCGCGGTTGTATATCGTTACAAAGGCGTGAATTATTGTCTTTTTCAACATTCCCTTCATGACAATTCTCTTTAGAAAACAATTTTGTGCTTACATGGAAGCAAAAAAGTTTATAATGTTTCATTCATTAAGTTACTGCTTTCTGTTAGTAAGAATTATCGAGGAATATTGCTGTTTCTTATTATTGATATGATCTTATTACTCTGATTATTGCTGTCTTCACGGAAACACGTGAAAGTAAAACTGACGATGAGATTAATTATGAAATTGAATTGACTTTTAATTGATCCGCTAGTTCAAGGCCAAATTCTGGGTTTTCATCATTTCGTGATGTATGATACTGAAAGTTTCGTTAAAACTTTGAAATACGACGACGAGTTTTTTGTTTTCTCAAAGTGTAATTCCAAATAAGTAAAAGCTTGGATTTTATTTCATTCACACCATTTTCAATCTTAAATGTATTTCGTCTATTTTGATGGAGGAAACAGCAGAGACATCATAAATGCTAAGACAAGAAATGGCGCGGGAAGCCTCTAATCCCGTAAGGGAAAAAGCAAAAAATCCAATAACCGTCAAAGTAGCCTCCCAGCTTCGAGAAGTTAGGTAATGATAAATCGCTCGCTTCTAGATCAGAGTGCCTCATTTCAAAAGTAATTGGGCGGGCAATCAGATATCAAAGATAGGCGTGGGCAATCTATTCGCAGCATTCTGCGGAGTTCCCTTTAAATAAAGTAACTATTTAAAAAAATTTCTTCTATATTCATTTTATTCAGAAAACATAAGTTTAGTATTAAAATTTAATAATAATAAATAAGACTTTAGTAGTTGGTTGTATAGTCTAATATGATAGTGGATGGTCGAGATGTGAATAATATTCGCAGAACCGAACAAGAAGAAGAAGCTTTACTATGATAGCATATGCTTAAACTGGTGTTATGTATTTATATATAACATACATTTGCATACAAAACTTGAGAACATAGTCAAGCATGACGATGAGCCGAAGATAAAAGTATACAAGCAAACTATACAGAACGCTGATAAAAGTTTATGTCGCGTTATTCCACTAAGTACAAGCCATGTAGTAGTAGATGAAGAATATATAGTCCATGTATTTAAATAAATACACAGCGGTCCAAAACTACATTTAAAAGAAAAATAAGTAATTAAATATGCGGTATGTTAAGATCGCATTCCCTGTCATTTGTCATTTTTTAGTTTACAACATTGCAATTTCAAAACCGTCAAAATTCGATAGACACATACAGACTTACATAACCAAAAAACGAGCATAAAGCGTAAATAAACAAACAAACTGCATCAGTGGAAAAAAAGTTGCTGAAGAAAACTTTAATCAAGTAAATCAAAAGAAAGGAATAGTTATAAAGAACAAACTTTATTTGTAATCTATAGATTCCTATTTGATCTAGGATATCCTACTTTGATAATGTTTTTAATAAGAGGCTTGTGTTTACTGTTTAGACAATACAAGTCATATTATTTTAAAATTAAATAATTTATGAAATATGATTCCGTGTGTTCTTTGCGGACACATAAATCATTACAGCTTCAGAAAAAAGAAATATACTTCCGACTCCGATGTAGGACAAATGACCAAAGCTCTGAAAACTCCCAAAACTTAACATTCAAAAAATATTTTTTCTTTTTGGGATGTATATCTACCTTGGTTGCGGAAAAAAGGCTACACCACTTTGAGAATAATTAGACTTTTTCCAATAGTTTCATCGATATCTCTAACCATCTCTGATGCTAAACAAAATATTAAGAATCAATTTGTAGAAGGCTGAGTTTAAGTATCTTATATATGAGAATCTTCATTGACATGCTCGTAGAGCTAATCAAATTACATTATAGTGTGTAACAATAACAAACTGAACAGAAAAAAAAAAAACACCAAAATTAACTCTTGGAGAAAAAAAAAATAAAACAAAAAAGCAATGTACAAATAAAAAAATATAAAGAAATAGCACTCTAAACAATAATAAACATAATATTAAAAAATAACAAGAAAGGTAAAGAAAAAAGAGGAAAAAAAATTCGTAATAATAAAAATAGAAAAAAAATATCAAATACTTATACCAGTCGGTCTTTGCTTCTATTTAATAAGTCATTGATATATCGTCCTACCATTATCACATCCTTCTGTTTCCTCACATTTAGTATTTGATCCGGATTCTTCAACACAGAATCAAGTATGCTTACCCTCATATTCTCATCTGTGCCCTGGCAATCCAGTATCTTAAATATGACTGTGAAGTATCTTAAATAATGTGAGCCATCACTCTGTATGGCTGTGCAAAATTTTAACCTATAAGTAACGAAAACATGATATATTTATGTTTGTTATAACTATCTAGTCTTTATATTTCAGCTCTCTTTTGGCTCTCATGATTTAAAATTTCAAAAATTCGGGACACTAAGTTATAAGAAAAAGAGTTCTTAAGATATGTGTATAATATGAACTAAAACACTTACTCCCACCGGAACGTGTATCAGGTATTTTATGTTTCGAAATACCTAAAAAAAATTATTATATTTTGAAGCACAAATCCATAAAGTGATTCCAAGAAATACGATACCCGATCCCCGTTAGCTGGTACAAAATTTTAAGCTAAAGCAACTTTCTTTATACCTTGCGTATCAAACACACTTTTTCTCATGGAACACATTTTATCATAGATCCAATAAAAATATATAAATGTACATCTATTGCGGTCGAACTCTAGTTACAAAGATGGTAGTTATGCAACACAAATATCAAAGTCGATTTCAACATATCTATCTTGCAATCGTAATGGCTATGCATGTAACAATAAAAATTGATGATGTCAAAAAACTTTATATGGCTCACGAAAGCTAGATTTAAATATGTTGAAAACTATAATTAAAAAAAATTGTATCAATAATTTTTACATAATAATGCAAATGTATTCATATGAATGGAATGCAAATTGTCTAAACTTTATTTTAAACCTCTGTATCGAGATATTAGAATCTAGTTAATATTCTTAATTTTGATTTTAAGTAATACTCGTTTAAAACACAAGCACGAATGCAAACAAAATTTAAAAAAGTTAACCATTAGTACAGTCATTTGATTCTAAAAAAATACGTAGCTTGTAAGTTTTTAGGGAGTTTTAAAAATTGCTAATAAAATAGATTCCGAAGTGGTCTTTGCAAACCACCACTTTGCCACGTCATATCTTTGCCATTCGTTCCCCCATGTTATAAAAAAATGGCACATCAAAGCATTTTTTTACAATATTCCAATCTCTATTCCTCCATTTTTGTATAATCGTTCCCCTTCACAGAAACAGTCAAATACCTATGTTTTGAACCAAATAAAGCACCACTAGGCTTTTTGAATAATTTCACTCAAAAAAGGGTCCTTTGTGAATTTTTCGTCAAATTCCAAGTAATTGGCAGTTTAATGTTTGAAAAAACTCCAAAAAGGCCATTTTCAAAGGTAAAAATTAAACTTTTGCGAGTATCAAAATTCGAAAATGGTCTTTGAAAACAAATGTATTTAACTGTTTCTGTAGAAGGGGGAGAGGTATACAAACAAGGGAGAAATAAGGAATCTGGTAACATCCGAAATATAAATCTATAATTCCTCTGGCTCTTGGTATATGAAGGGCTTTTATTTATAATATTTGTGTTCTCAGATTAGTGAAAATTATCAAAAAAAAATGAAATGTTAAATAAGAAGAAAAAAATTTATGTTCTTAATATTCACTACCCAATTAAATCATTTTACAGTTTTTTGAAAGTCCCCTCTATAAGTGACACCAACTATGTACACTAACTTTCATTTGTCTGTGAATGGACTAATATTTCAATTTTTCATATAACAATATCTCCAAAATTACGCCTCCGATCAAATTTTAGTAAATAGCATTTTCTTTCTATTTTTTGTCAGCTTATTCAGGAAATCAAGAGGTTTGCAGTAAATTATGGAATACCCTGTATAGCTTTTTTATCATAAAAGGAGTCAAAGATACGAAGTTTCAAAGTTGAAATTCGGAAAGAGCACATTTTTCCAAGGAAAGCTACCAAATCATTGTGAGTACTACATACTTAAAGAATCATGTCTTTTCAGCATCATGTCTCAGAGCACACTGATAATTTTTCGAGAAATGCGAGTTTGTTTTACGTTGTCATGGTTTTTTAAAGTTAAAAAATTTTTTTTGAAGTTGTGTGGTGCTTAATTACATATACTTAAAGTAAAATTAAAAATAAGTAGTAAATATATTCCATGATAGTTGAGTAAATTAGATACAGTCTTGGAAAATTATTTTACCAAAAGGAAATATAAACGTTTCACTTAATACTTTTTAATTGTTCGATAACACATCGGTCATAAATTTATGAGTCCTTGCTGTATAGAGATAAACTTCCCCAACAGACCTGCGTATATACGTAGTTATGCAATAAGTTTATCCATAATGGTATAGTGTTGTCATCGTAGACAACGATGAACCTTAAAGGTCACCTCACATTACCTGTAAGTGTACAATCAGCCTACATAAAGCAATCTCAGCTGCTCTGGGGGATTTACTATTGAAACCATAAAAGTTTAATGTTATATTGGTTTACTTTAGTATAACTTAAGCAATATAATACCAGTGGACAGATATAAAGGATATATTATAAGTTGAAAAAAATAAAAAGATTATATTCTGAACTACGTCCTAAAAGGTTCCGGTGTTTATCATTTGTTATAATATATTATTACCTCTGTATAAATATTTAAAAAAAAAATGAATCTAAAGTTTAGAGTCTAAACGGTTTGAGATGATAAAAATACAAATTTTCGTCATTTGATTTACACGTGTTTGATGTTTGTTGAATAGGAGAAAAACGAAAAGACCGTAATCATTGTAATGATTAATAAGAGGGTATTCTACTATGTTTGAAAAAGTACTTCAAAATGTTGATTTTCCTTACAAAAAGACAAAAAAAAAAATATTTTTCGGCAAAATAAACTCGCTTTCTTGCCATAAAATTCTAAACCTTATTTTATTCTTGCAAAATCGCTGTCAGCCATTTTGGTGACGTAATATTGGTAAAAACAGCAGTCGTGATAGTTTGGTATAGGTGTTCAGAAAATCACCTTATTAGTCCATGAAGCTGAAATTTTTATAGCGTACTTAGGATATAAAAAGTGAGGTCGAGTTCGTAAATGAGCATAGGTCAATTGGGTCTTGTCCGTAAGACCCATCTTGTAAACCGTTAAAGATAGAACAAATGTAAAAATGTTCCTTATAAAAAAATAAACAACTTTTGTTTGAAACACTTGTAAACATCACTGTTTACCCACAAGGGCGCTAATTAGGTGCAAGTTTTAAAGTATGTATTAATATGAGAATATCATAATGTGAATGTGGCTATTTAAGTGGATATCATTCTTTATTTACGTGACGTCAAAAAACAAACGATTGCGTCATCAACACTGTCTATACGTGGCATTTCTACAGCTAACTCAGTCAATTGTTTGTTTTCACTTGTTTATTTAAAAAATTGATTTCTGATCATTAGACAAGTTATGGAAAATAAATTTGGCTACAAAATCGTCTGGCCATTTTTTGTGTCAGTCTATAATATCTATTAAATTATGTGTATGTATAATTAAAGGCATGGTATTTTGTTTTGTTTCTAACATACAGTTGGTTTAGGTTATACAGCTGGGAAGTTGAAACTCCTTTGTTTTTTAAACTAGAACTTTCTACGAAAAAAGTTTTCATTACATGGGTGTCATGACCATAATTTTATTAGAGTTACCTCCAAACGTACACTTGCGGGCATCCAAATCGGATAACTTCGAATTCAAAATATTCGGGAATATAACGAAAATAATTATGAAAAATATTTTTCGAAATAAAATTCCATTCCAGGCGTAATTTTAAGTTCAAAATAACAATTGTTTAAATTTTTGCTAGTACAGTCAATAACCTTTTTTTTCTTCTACAAGTGTATTTATTTTTAACCGACTTCAAACAAAAAAAGGAGGTTCTCAATTCGACTGTTTTTTTTTATGTTTGTTACCTTAGAACTTTCGAATGGGTAAACCGATTTTGATGATTCTTTATATTTTTGAAAGGTGGTGCTTCCCGTGTGGTCTCATTTCATTTTGATCAAGTTCTGACAACGGCATCCATGAGAAAACCATAAAAGTCTTAAATTTGCATTAAGTATGCACGACAAGAGGACGAATAACTGAATATCACGCCAACCGATTTCGATGATTTTTTTTTAGTAACAAATTAGTTAGTGTACTTCAGATTCACTAAAAATCACAAAATAAAAAAAACTTTTAACAAAAAAAAAAAAAAACCGACTTCAAAAGAACTTTTCCAAACCAAATTAATATGCACTAAAAAGTAAAAAAATAAAGATAATATAATGTAGTTAAAATTATTGTTATTTTTGGTCGGTGGCAGCCAAGCTAATGTAGCAAACTGTTCTGTCAGAGTTGTTTCCTTGGCTGACACCGACTCCAAAAATAACAATAATTTTAACTCCAATATATCATCGTTATTTTTCACTTTTTAATGCGTATAAATTTATTTTGGAAAAGTTTTTCTTTTGAAATCTGTTTTCTTTTTGTTAAATTTTTTTTTTTTGTATTCAAATGAAATTCATATCAGAAATCAGATAAAAACCGTATTGTATTGCATATGAGTACTTTATAGGGGGAAATTTAAATCCAATGCAATGAATGTATGTACACGAGTATTGTTTTATATCCAATTATTTGAAGTCGAAGGTGATAAAAACATCTTCAATACTTTACAGTTATAATATTATAAGTTGTTTTCGTATACTTTATGTGTTTAAAAAACAATACATTTGTTTTCTTTAGTTTTTTGTTCAGTGATCCGTACCTATTTTCATCCCTATCCCTATCCCTATAAATTATAAATTTGAAAGTAAGGATGCTTGTTCGATTGTTTGACCACCAAAAAAAGGTTTTTCCTAGGGTGTGGACTTTCTCGAATTTTTCCGAATATGTGGCTTATACCAATCCTAGGAACACCATAAGGTCTAGCCTTGTGTCAAGTTTAATCGAAATCGTTAGAGCCGTCTTTGAGAAAACCCAAAAAAACTTTTTCCCACGAGTGTGGGCCTTCTCGAATTTTCCCGGATATGTGGCTTATACCAATCCTAGGAACACCTTAAGGTCTAGCATTGTGTCTAGTTTAATAGAAATCGTTTGAGCCGTTTTTGAGAAAACCCCAAAAAAACAAGTTTTTCCCTAGGATGTGGGCCTTCTCGAATTTTTACGGATATATGGCTTATACCAATCCTAGGAACACCTCAAGGTCTAGCCTTGTGCCCAGTTTAATCGAAATCGTTCGAGCCGTTTTTGAGAAAACCCCAAAAATCCTGTTTTGGCCTAGAGGGAAGTACCCTTAAAAAAAGACCTAGGGAAAAAATGAAAAAACCATCTGGAATTATGACCAAACTGAACCTATGTATCGAATTTGAGAAAAATCGGTTGAAAATTGAAGGCTCTAGCTTGGTATCAGACATACCGACATATCGACGGACGCAACATCTTTTAAAACCACTTTTTTGGAATCAGGGACCCTCAAAACGTTGAAACCCCGATATCGATTTTTTTTTCGATCACAATTCTATATTATATTTATAAAATAATAAAGTAAAAATGGGAATTTTATCATGATAATTAGTATATGGGTAAAAAAAAAATATTCTAAGCTACTTTTTCTAATCGTCTTTTTCGACATCTCTAACCATCTCTGACCCTAGGCAAAATACCAAGAATCGGCCCTATTTGTCAATTTTTAGTAGCTGTGTTTAAAATTCTGATTTCAGTTAAGTATCGTAGAAAATGTGACCCATCACCCTGTATGTATATAATTTCAAATCGATATATTCCTATAAATAAAAAAAATATAACGTGTCTTCATCTTAAATGTGAAACACTGTATATTTTTTATATAAAGGATATTGTCTCGCACGTCAAACGATATATTGTTTAAGCTCATTATTTTATTAAAATACGGGCATCAGGAAGAATTTTATTATGGGGTCACCATCAGTATATTCGTCAATATTCAACATTTTATAATTATATTTTTACCTTACGTGGTCTACGCTTATAGTCAGGAGCAGAATCAAAATAAGTTAAATGTAACTTTTGATTTGTATTCTTATTTTATGTTCATCATAAATGTAATTAATTATACAGTTTCTTACGTATACATATTTAATTATAATATAATCATTACTTAATATTAATGAGCATTACATTAATGCATAATATTGGTTTATTTAAATAAATAATACTTAATTTCCTTTCTGCTTGATAATTATTAAAACTGTAATCTTTTATAACTCTTCTCTTTCGAAACGAATTTAAATAGATATATTTTGAACGAAGCAAAATGTAGAAAGTATTGTTATATTTTATCACAATATGCGCCTGTGAGACCTTATAAATAAGAAAAATTTTGTTTAACCACTTTGTTACTCAGGTTTTCGTTCGACATTGGCCTCCCCCAGTTTCTTCCACTTATCTCTGTATCGAGCAAATCTTCTCCATTTTTTTAGTAAATAATACTCCCATATTTTTATTTGACGCCCTTTTTGTCTTTTCCCGTTTCTAGGACACAATTTCTTTACACCTTTCGTCCATTTTCCTTTATCTGTCATTGTATGACCAGTCCATTTTTATTTTATATAATTGTACGCGGTACCGTGAAATATTTTTTAAGGCTTTCAAAAATGTCTGGCATCATCTTGAAACATTAATAATTACTATCATTCGCCAACTGGCGATAATAATTCGTACCAATTAAAATCAGAAGAAGCCTCGAGTTCAGTAGCTAAAATTTCGACTACTAGATGACAATAATTATCTCATAAAGGAAGGTACTTTGGGGAGTCTTATCGGACGTAACGTTCGCCATAAATTATCCGTAGAATGAAAATTACCGGACATATTGGCTGATTAAAACTTCGTAAACACAAATGTGTGACTATGGATGGCATTGATTACCCAATAAATATTGTGATTTTAATCATGGAATGTTTTTTAAATAATTCCAATATTGTTAAAATTTCCAATGGGTTCTTAAAGGCAAAACTCACCCTAACAACAAGTACTATTGTTCTTAATGATTGTATAATGAAGAAGGAACGTCAAGAAAACGTTATTGACTAGGTAAATACTCTCTCTCTAAGAAAGAACACAGTCAAACACAAATAACCAAACAAAATTTACCTACATAGAACGAACGCATTGACATGACGTATGTAAAAACAAAATTGTGTTGAAATTTATATTTCATCTAACTTATTGTTCTTTAAATGTAAATAATATGTTATCTCTTTATGTTTCTTCTACTTTATGTAAATAAGAGCAACAAATATATAAGGACGTTAAATTTTCATACGCTGTGATAATACAGGGTGGTCCATTACTCGATGCTCATAGCTGAAAAGGTTGTATTGCTTAGAGAGTGGAGATATAAAAAAAAAAAAAAAAAACAAAAAAAAAACGAAATTAGACACTGAGCATAGAACTATTAAGAATTGTTTCCTAGCAAGCCCAATAGAAGCAGTAAGACATTATTTTATATGTTTTTGTTGAATATTTGTTATCAATGTTCAAAAATTAAATTAATTTCTTAGCTATTTTAAATAAATTTAAAAGTTGTTTAATTTTTTATAAAGAACATTTTTTACATTTAAACTTTTGTTCTATCTCTATCGGTTTACAAGATGGGTCCTACGGACCCAAGACCCAATTGACCCATATTGCTCATTTACGAACTTGACCTCAGTTTTTAGGTCCTGAGTACGCTATAAAAATTTCATCTTGATATCTCTTTTCGTTTTTGAGTTATCGTGTCCACAGACGGACGGACACGATAACGACATAGCATGAATATTTTTAGGCGTTACAAACTTTGGACTAAACTTAATATACTATGAATATTTCATATATACATGGTATAAAAATGCCAAAGAGTACATTTTTTAGTTAAACTAAAACAATATAATTACATAAATTACAAATCACTAATAGTATAATATAAGAAAAAAGTAAAGCGGGTGTTTGCTAGTTAATTGTAATTTTAAATGTTATAAATTTTAATGAAACAGCAATTAAAATAAGTAAACTATGGATGACTGACCAAATGATTTTCTACCAATTGTTTAAAATGCATTGGTTGTAAATTCAATTAACTTTTGTAATTTTTGTTAAATTTTCAAAGCAATTTATCTATAAGATATTGTAATTTGATTTCTCTGGATAAAGTATATTAACAATAAGCAAAACAGTAACAGTAACAAGAGACAAAAAAGAGCACCGCATCGTCTTTAGATCTTTTTATTAAAATTTGTTCTGTATTATATCTTTGTTATTTTATGAAAACAACAGAAAATACAACTATTATATAGAGACAACGAATAATCAAGTCGTGGTGTATATGGTCTACATAAACCAGATCTCAATTGTCCCGATAAAATATTGTATTAATTGATAATAGTCTACAGTACAGAGGGCGGTATGATTTCGTGACTAACACTCACGAAACTTTGTGAGAGGGTTTATTTCAGTGTAACCTATAACGTTTTCATTTACAACAATTTTGGAAATTATCCTACCTATTGAAAAAAAATGAACCACCATTTGCTTTTTCCCGGAATGTAAGATAATGAATATAATAAGAGAGAATTATGTATGTATGCATGGTTCCATATCCCTTTAAGGGATGTTAGAGACTACTTTAGACCATGTTTTTCGCTTTTCCGGGGCTCTGCATATTTCTTCTAATGTCATGCCAGTCCAACCTTTTAGATTATCCATCCAGCTGATTTTTTTCCTTCCAACTGCTCGTTTAGCTGGAATTTTACCAAATAAAGCCACCGTCTTGCTCAGTTCTACTGAAAGTCCAATAATTTTAAACACTTTACTATTTGTTGTGTATGTGTTCCATGAAATTTTTAGGATCTTTCTAAGAGAGAAAAATAGTGGCCTACAAAAATATTGGGCAGTTTGGCGTGACCTCCACTTCCAACATGTCGGAAAAACAAGGGTATGCAAATTTATCAAAGATAAATATTACAGAAATGTTTAATAAATATTATAAAAATTGAATACTTACTGGCCTACAATTTTCATGAGCCGTTTTTCTCAGACCTAATATTTCAACGCAACTTGCGGATTCATGATTAAATCGTCCTTCGTATCATAAACTAAGGATCAGGAGTATCTAATTTATCATAGAATAATTTAGGAGATCAGTCATCTCCCGTTTAGTACGATTCCTTTCCCGCTTTTAAATCTATAATTTTTCCTGTTCACTAAAAAAAATTTCTTAAACCAACCGATATGAGGTTGTCTCAACCTCATCGCGAGATAAAGTATGACGAATGGTGCCACGAATGTGATACAATTTATATCACATTCGTATTTGTTATATATACCAAAAAATTTGGTATATTTTATAAAAATGATCAATAAGTTTATTTCAAACTTTCTGTAAGTTAGTAAAAACAATCTTCATGTAGATGGCTCAATCACACATGGACTAGACATGATATATATGCGATTATCATAACTAAATATTCTATTTAAAGTAAACGTAAAGAAATTTTCTTTTAATTCATCAATTCGATTTATTTACATGATTATATATTCCAACTAAGTTTTTATTTTCCATCAATAAAATGCATGGCTTTAAACTAAAATCAATGTCTTACATAGATGTAAGGATTTTGTTTATTTAACCTGAGTGATTTTGTTTCAATGAATTCATATTTAAATTCAATCTCATTCTATTTTAAATACAAATGTTAAGCTGTACTTGTTCCAATCGTTAGGCAATTGTTTGAAAGTATTTTTACTTTATTTCAATATGAAACACCCAACTTCGGGATGAGATTGTCATTATTTTAATTTTTTTCAGTATAAATTCAAATGTTGAAAACTGTTATATTAAGAAAAATATAATCGGCCGATCACTATAGTCAAAGTCAATTTCCCAGTGCCAGTCCAAAGAAAAAGAAAACTTAAATAATTGAAATAATTGAATTGCATTACTATGCGGATGCATAATATTTACCTTATATGTACAGGAAATTCGTAAATAAATCAAAAAGTTTTCGATTTTGTTTTTTCAGTTGAAAACTTTAATTTTGTTACTGGAAAATATTAGGATGGGGGAATAGTTAAACGTTGTCTTGTATATATTGCTTAAAGAAAACACTAAAGCAGAAGAAGAAGAAGCAGAAGAAGAGAATCAACAACAACAAGAATAACAAGAATATTATACATAAAATATTGAATGAATGAATAAGTGAGCGAGTCATTCATTGAATGCAATCATTTCTAATATAATTTTATTTGACATTATAATTCAATTTGTGTTGACGCGGCCGCCACATTTAAAATTGTTTTATTTATACATTAATTAATTTTATATGCATGCTCTTCGCTACTTCCTTACATAAATAATAATATAATAGCAGTAGAAGTCTTCTAAATATACTCGCTTCATTTAGTTTGATAGTAGTATAGACTTTACATTATTACACAGGATGGCACTATTACACAGTCATATGTCTTTTTACCCGACTGAGCAACGCAAAAGTGTTGATCAGTCTATGTGCGTTCCTATGTGGAACACTAGAGTCCAAACGCGTGAGCCGATTTTGATGGTTCTGACGTCCAATCGATTTGTATTAACTTGGCGAGTGCTCCTGAATATATGGCAATAATAAAAATTCAAAAAAATAAATTTCTGCAAACTATATCAAGTGGGGTTTCATTGAATAGCTTTTAAATGGACAATTGATTAACGATATAGTTCATTTAAATCAGTTCACGCGTTTGATATCTACAGCACCTCAAAAGACAAACATACATACATATGCTGAAAAAAAAGTCGAAAAACTATGATAAGTGTAGTATCGTTGAAAACGTATTTAAAAATCTTAACTAAAAAGGGTAAAATAAAAACAATTATTTAAAAAATCAAAGAACTCGACTAAGTTAAATATAAACTGAAAAGAAAAAAACAATTAGGTACAGCAGATGACATAGCGACTTTAACAGTCGGAACCCATTATTGCAGCATCTACACCCCTTTACAAACTGTATTAACGTATTCCCGATGGAAATGGAGCTATTGCTCTTGTACTGATGATGGAATTTTTTTTAAATGTCTTCAAATTTTCATCGATCCTACCTAAAAATGACCATCGTTAAAAAGTTAGGAAGGATCGATGCACATTTATAGGAATTTGTTCAAAATTCTAGCATTAGTAAAAAAGCAATAGCTCTTTTTCCTCTTGGATAAAATTCTTCAAAAATTAAAAATTCTCTATTAGATTTTTTAATTTTTATAAGCAAACGCAGTTTTACTTTTACTTACATCTACATGTAACCGATTAAGACCACGTTATCTTAATATATATATTTCTTGTGTGTGTGTGTATGTGACTGAACTCCTCCTAGACGGCTGGACCGATTTCGATGAAATTTTTTGTGTGAGTTCAAGGGGATTGGAGAATGGTTTAGATTTACCATTCGGTCCACTACAACTGTTTTTGAGGGCTCCGTACCAAAAAAATGAAATTTCATTAAATGGTGGGAGCGCATATAAATCATATCACATTATGTATACTATGTGTACTATGTATTTTTAATAGTATTCAGGTATTGTCAATAGGCATTTATTAGAGCCATATGCGAGCGCAGCGAGCTCTACTATCAAAGGTCAGGCCAAAGGTCGAAGGTCAGGCCACTCCAATAAATAGGAGTTAAATTGGGGTTTAGCGGGATGGGTTTAGCGGACAGGGTAAACGTTGTATAGGTATTCATGAATTGGAGTTACGTTTTTACGGGACAACGTCCGTCGGGGCCGCTAGTATATGTGTATAATATGTTATTTGCGTCACGAGATTTCAGTTATCCCTTGGTCACACCTAAAGAAGTCTACTATATACTTTGAATATTATGTGACAACCTGTTTACATTAGACCAGTAATTTAGTCAACTAATGTAGGAACTACTTATCTAAAACGTTGACGTAAATAATTGAGTAATGTATTCAAGCGAAGAATGTTAAAACAATTCTTCTTGTTTCTTGCCAAAAAGTTAGTCTTATTAAACAATTTGGTTACTAAATTACTTTTTGTTACTAAATTACTTGCTACTTCACTAAATAACTGACCTAATTAAATACAGCCATAACTATTTGTTGAGTGGTAAGTAGTGAATAAATAGTGCGTCTTCTATTCCTTGTGAAAGCTTAGGGCGCTCTCAATCATTATGGATATTTTAAATTCTTTTTTTTTCCGTAAAATTATAGGCCAATTATATTCTGTTTTGAATAGTGGATCGGACTAAATTTTTTTTATCACTTCAAGTGAAGAATTCTCACTGAAAGTGTATAAAAATTGGTTTTTAAAAATCTTTACTAGCATGCAAGGTATGAACGTTTAAAATTCCTAATGAATCAAAAAGGAAGATACCCACTAGTGACGTCATACGTGGGTACGGCTATTGAGATTACATATAAAACTTTGTTTTGCTAAAAGGAGATGGGCAACCTTTGCATGCAATCTCTGGTTTCTTATACATTCTTTGTTTTTGAATCAATTTTAATTTCACTTTCAAATTTTGTCATGGTATCAAGTTCTAGTTTTACATTTTTTGGGTAATATTGCCAATTGGACATTATGATTATGCCCTATTCGATTGAATTGTATCATTATGAACATTAGAGTCTAAATGGCCGAGTAGTCTAAGGCGCTAGTCTTAGAACGTTGGACTATTAGAACGTTGGAATTGGAACGTTAGACTTAGGTTGCGGGTTCGAATCCAGGCAGCGGCAGTGTGAACAATTTATAATTAATTGGAGAACAGAATTTATCACATTGTCGTCGTTTAGATAAGAACGAAGTAGTTTGTAATGGAATAAATAAAGATGTGGGTGGCCTCTGTGATAAGGCATGCGTCACAAAACGGAGGTAAAACCCCCATTATTATTTTTTTATATAAACAGGTTTCCAAATTAATTTTTTATTTACAATTTATTTACAATTTATAATTTAGCCTTTTGATAACAGGCTACTTTTGATAACAGGCCACTCATTAATTCTCTAGTTCACTTATAATCTAGTTTTAATTTAAGTGTATTGTACCATTATAAACAGTTTTACAAAGTTAATTTGTTAATCAAACTTTCGTGGAAATATCTGAATTTTTGTGGAAATAATTAATTTTCAACGACCGGGCTTTCATCCTTAATTTGAAAAATTGGTTTATACATTACTGATTTACACGAAAAAAAGTATTATTAACAAACACACTATTTACATTATGCATTTTTCAAATTCAAATTTTCTTCGAAAACAGTGTAGAGTGTCATGGCGTCTTGAATGTCATCACGCGTTGCATACAATCATTTTTCTGTATTCCTGTTATAAGCAACCGAATACATCTCATTGAGGTTTGCTGTCACGTGACCGGATGCATAATTGTTTTCTAAAAATAATAATAATCCATCACATTCGTGGTTCCATTCGCTTTATTTGATCTCGCAAATTGAGACAATCTCATATCGGTAGATATTAAGAATTTTTTTCTACAATGTTAGAATTCCTAAAGGTAAGTTAAATTTTCGGTAGGTTTAATACAGTTTCGGATTAGATCCAGGAATTTGAGGAAATTCTGTCAAGTGGACCAACGATCTTAAAACATAAAGAACACGTTTCCAAAAGTTAAAAAAAACCATTCACAGTATCTTCTTTTATTTATTCGTTGTTTTTTATTATACATCTTATACTAGGCTAATATTACAGTTTTTACGAATTTTGATGATGCGCACACTTTTATTTTTTTCTGTTTTATATTTATACCATGTATATATGAAATATACATAGTATACTAAGTTTAGTCCCAAGTTTGTAACACTTAAAAATAATGATGCTAGGAAAAAAATTTTGTCATAGGTCTTCATAAAATCACCTAATTAGTCCATTTCCGGTTGTCCGTCCGTCCGTACGTCTGTGGACACGATAACTCAAAAACGAAAAAAGATATCGAGCTGAAATTTTTAAAGCGTACTCAGGGCGTAAAAAGTGAGGTCAAGTTTGTAAATGAGCATCATAGGTCAATTGGGTCTTGAGTCCGTAGGACCCATCTTGTAAACCATTAGAGATAGAGCAAAAGTTTAAATGTAAAAAATGTTCTTTATAAAAAAATAAACAACTTTTGTTTGAAAAATTTTTTTGTAAACATCACTGTTTACCCACGAGGGCGCTTATTAGGTGCAAATTTTATAGTATGCATTGATATGGGAATATCAATGTGTGTGTAGCTATTTAAAAGTGGATATCTTTTTTTATTAACGTGACGTCAAAAAACAAACGATTGCGTCATCAACACTGTCTATACATGGTATTTCAACAATTAACTCAGTCAATTGTTTGTTTTCACTTGTTTTTTTCTGTTTTATATTTTTTTATTATGTTTATGTATTTATATATTTTATTTATTCGTATTTACATTATATATACAGTACAATGTACGTACTATAGACATAGACGACTATTTCTATATACACTCACATAATATTATACCAAGAATGAGTTGTCTATATTTTTGTTATATGACATTTATTTATTTCTTCTTTCATTTGTTTTTATTTTATTTATTTAATATTTTCAATTGTTTATTTAAGTTATATATTAAGAAGGTATATATTTTTTAATAATACATAGATTGAATTCGAGTGGATTTCATCATCTATAGTCCAATAAAATTATACACTTCTCAAGTTTTTTTTTTTCGATTAAGAAATGTTTCATTCATTATTCGTAAATTTATGTACAGTAATGCAATAATTTTTTTTTTATGTTATTGTTATTATTATTATTTTTATTTCCAAAAATAGAAGGAACGAAAAATTACACAGAAGTCGGAACTATGCCAGTAACTAGCTCCGCAATTTCTGCCTTGTTTAAATGACTCAAATCTATGCTCTTGGTATTTTTATTCCATTTGTATATTTGAGTATATAGCACAAACAGATATTTCACACTGCTATATATGATAAAAGTTACATGTTTTTATTACGGAGCCAAACTTTGACAATTGTTTTAATTCGTTGTGTGTACTTTATTAGTCAAAGTCCCTCATACATGATGCTTTCAATAGCTTTTGCCATCTCAACACATAACACTCCTTTACATAATAGTTGGGCTGAAACATTCATAGACTAACATAGTTAAAAACACATTTTTTGGTAAAATTCCATTTTGTTGTTCAACATAGTTGCCCTTGAGGGCGATACAGCGATTATAGCGGTCATACAATTTTTCGCTAATTTGTCTGGCCGCAAAATAGGCTTCAGTCGCGAAACTGAAACTGAAGCATTCTCTTGAGTCCAGAGAGCAAGAAAAAGTCACTGGGGGAAATATCTGAAGAATACGGTAGATGCGGAAGCAATTCGAGCCACAATTTATGCAATTTTGTCATAGTATTCATTGATTTGTGACACGGTGCGTTGTTTTGATGAAATAGCAAGTTGGTTCACCTAGAATGATTTTGCTCACAAACTAACAGTACGACAGCTATCAAATTTACACAAATGTCTTTTAAAGGTTAGGCTCAACTAAAAATCATATGGATTTAATATTAGTAGCACCATTTATGTGTCAGCGTACTAACGTATCCGCCCAATTATTATGAGGGTGAGACTATACACTGCAATAGATATGAACGCACATTAGTTTCTTTTTCAAATAGTAAGATTCGAAATAAATACACAAAATAGCTCAAAGCACCTTCCTCACGGAAAATGATTTCCGACCACGATCGAAATCTTTAATAATTTTTTTAGAAAATTTTCTTTAACGTGCCCAACAACAATTTTAATGCCCATTAGCATGTTCAGCTCTGAACGAAGCTGAACAAATAAGAATAACATTTTCCAAATTTGAAATTTTTTATGGATTTGTGAGGATTTTTTGTTTTTATGATAATGGTACGAGAATGATGCAGCATACAAAACGAAACATGAACTTTTTCCTGATTTTCAACTCTCAGAATGCTGTGTGTGATGGATTTTCAACCTTCAGTGCCGTTTTTCTTAGTCAAATAATCACAGAGATATGTCAATTTTAAAATGGTGCATTTTCGCTCATTTAATCAAATGAAAAAGGATTCAGCTTGTAAACCGTTAGAGATAGAACAAAAGTTTAAGTATAAAATTTATTTCTTATAAAACCTCAACTATATTAAGACGAAACTTTGGTGTCAATTTTCTCAAAAACTGTTGTAGATAGGGAGTTGAAAATTTGCAAGCAACTTCGACTAGTGGTTTGGTAAATGCAAATTATTTTAGAAAATTTTTTGCAAACATTTTGTATACAGGATATTTTTTAAATAATTTGTAATAATTATGTATGTAATAAAATGTGAAATATTGGAAAATAAATTTAAAACTTGTTCCAGCTTGAGAGTCTTAAATTTTTGGACTATATTCCTTTAGATGTGTATTCAAAGTTGTTGAAACTGAACTCTAGTAGGACTTCAAGATAGCCATCAAATTACCAAACAGCCTGTGAATTTTTTTACATCATTGTGATATCCTGGAAAGTACATTATTTACTTTCATATTTTTTTGCAGCCTTTTTTCTAATGCTAAGTTTTTATGTTTATGCAATTTGTATAAATCTATTTTTATATGTAAATTTGTGCAAACTAATTGTACTTATGTTCATCACTTATATGTTCAAGTAGTTTAAGTAGTTTAAGTAGTTTTACAGCAGATGAAGGTAGAGGTGTATACAGTTTGATAATTCTAGAAAAATCTATTTATTGTAGACGCTGGGTGGGTTTCGTATGCATTTACAAGACTTACCTCATCGCTCAGAGTGGGGAGAAATTTGTTATAAACAAATTAATTGTTTATGCGGCCATAGCTCCTAGAATGTTTAATTAATATAGGAAACTATTTTTTACCATTTTATTCTAGGTACATGATAAAACAAATATTTCTTGTTTTATTCGTCTTGATACAACCAATAAAACCAGGGATACGTTAAATTAAAAACACTCCTTCTGTGACTTTATTTGTTTTTTTACTAATAATCTAATATTTTCTTGCAAAAATATAATAATAAACAAAAAAAGTGGGAATTTACCAAACCAATGAAATAATATATTAGTTTTTTTTACATGTTTTTTTTTTTTCAAATAATATAATCCAATTGAAATCAGTTCATATCCCTTCTTTAGTTAAATATTATTAAATAAGATTTACTAATATCTACTGATTATCATTGGCTACTGGTTATCGAATGATAGTCAGTGAACTTACCAATTTATCAATTTTTGTCATACCCGTAGCGCCCAAATTAGGGCTCAGATCCAAAATTAGTAAATGATTTTTTCCTTCGTCTTTATGAGCTTATTCTGTAGGCCGACGATCTGCAGTCAATAACAGAACACCGTATATATATATACGGTGCATATAAACCGTATATACAAACCATAGATCTATATGCCCATCCATACAATTATATTAATAAAGTAGTGTATCGCTACCATGAAAAACAACACCAATAAAACTTATGCACGGTCGAATATAAGACGTACATTTCATAAATGATATTAACGAATTATGTCCATTTAAAATCTAAAGATAATTTTCGATTTTATTTTTCGGGAGGAATATAATACTTTCCTTCCAGATAGTTAAAAATATCATCGTTTACCACCAACACGTTGTACATGTGTAAATATATTACATATGTTTACTATACTGTACCTAAGTACATAAATATGTAAACAACACACGTGTACATACATATCTACGTACTAACATGACAGTATAAAAAGTTTTTATACCATGTATATATGAAATATACATAGTATATTAAGTTTAGTCCCAAGTTTTTAACGCTTAAAAATAATGATGTTACGAAAAAAATTTTGTCATAGGTGTTCATAAAATCACCTAATTAGCCCATTTCCGATTGTCCGTCCGTCCGTCCGTCTGTGGACACGATAACTCAAAAACGAAAAAAGATATCGAGCTGAAATTTTTACAGCGTACTCAGGACGTAAAAAGTGAGGTCAAGTTCGTAAATGAGCATCATAGGTCAATTGGATCTTGGGTCCGTAGGACCCATCTTGTAAACCGTTAGAGATAGAACAAAAGTTTAAATGTAAAAAATGTTCCTTATCAAAAATTAAACAACTTTTGTTTGAAACATTTTTTCGTAAGCATCAGTGTTTACACGTGAGGGCGCCAATTAGGCGGAAATTTTATAATATGTACTATACTTGATTATCAGTTTATGTATGTGTCACATGTTTGTATGTGTAATGTGATAAAGGAATCAACACTGACTATGCATGGTATTTCAACAATTAATTCAGTCAATTGTTTGTTTTCACTTGTTTTATATTTAAATGAGATTTCCATTTGTACGTTTATCTAACGCGTAAAAGATTGTGTTTTTCTCATATTTACAGGTTTTTATAAACAAATAACCAAATAATGAAAGCGGTTGAAAAGATTCTTGAACTATTGACTATACACTTATACAGGTGGTTATTTTGTTTGTTTGTTTAATGCTTAGGGTTCCTGCTGTTTATATTTATATTATTCAATAAAAATAATAAAAGAAGGCAAAATCCAACCTCACGTAAGCCTAAGATACCCGTGCCTAAGCCGTTTAACATCATTTTAACTCTAAAGGTGTGGGCTAACGAGGTCCATGGGACTCAGCTCAACGATTAAGTGCCCCTTCGTCCCCTAAATATGACGATTCTACTTCATCCACAAGGAGTAGCTCTCACAAATATGAGGGGAATCAAGCAAATTTGATTATGGATATCTAGCTTGTCCAGGGGTTGAGATAAGATTTATATTCACCTGACGGAATATTAGAAAACGAACAGATATTCCTGCGAAAAAAACCTCATATACGATCCGCACGACATTCTACATGCGGTTTGGGACCATTTATCCCTACATTATTTTCTTTGGCAACGTTTTTTTGATTATCTCTGCTTCTATTCATCGAATTCAACAAAAATTTATTTAATGAACTAGCTTGATACCCACCTGCTTCGCTGGGCTTAAAAGTAAAAAACACCGCTTTATAGCCTCCACCTTCCTTGATCTCACTTATGCCCTTTCCATAACACTTGAAGGGATTGTTATACGCAGCTAAAGATACGCTGCTAAATAGTCATATTGTTAAATAGTCATAATTCATTGAGTATATCAGAAAAGATGACCATAAATCGTTTGACAATAACTATTTTAAATTTCTATAGAAATCTTTAATTAATGGTTCAAAATGATTATCATAGATCTACACCATCTATGATCATTATTTCAAACCATAAAATAAGGATTTCTGTAAAAATTTAAAAAAGTATGTCAGATTAAATTTAATTTTTATAAGTTTGTTTTTTGTATATGCTGATAAATTAAAGCTCATGTGTTATCTCATGTATGAACTATATTGCTCTACAATTTCATTAAGAATCAGTCGCTAGTTTTTGCGTGAAAGCGTAACAAACAAACAAACACACAAACATTCATAAAAACTGTAAGTTCTTCAGTTCTTAACAAAATAAAAACACTGTTTAAAAAATAGTTTTTTAATTTAGTTTAAACCAAAATCAGAAAATAAAGCACAAAAACTACACCTAAATACCAATAACAACTCATGAAAAGTTAATAAAAGAATTTAACATAATTCGCTTGTTGTTTGGAACTTTGCCAATAATTAATGTTACGTTATAATTGTGTCTTACCTTAAATGCTCCTAAATCATCGACAACACATGTTAATATAGCTTCACGTCCAACCGGAACAGTGATATTGCTAATTTGTTCACCAAATTTTGGAATTTCTGTAACAATAAATAAATACATCATTACTATACTCTAAATATTTTATAGCAGGAAAAAAAAAATAAAAAAATAAGTATATAGTATTATTATACGGCAAAGAACAATAAAATATAGTAAATAATTTTGTAGGCGGACATAAGATCTCTTTACCGTATATAAAATAATATATGATATTTTCTATAAGCGAAAAACTATTTTGAATATTATGATAATAAATATATTTCAAAGAGTAAGTTTCAAAAGTGTTAAGAAATAATGTAAAAGACAAACCCATTTTATAATATTTATGTTACAAAATAACAACCATATTTGAATATGTTGGGGTGATTTATTATAAATAGTGAAAGATTAATATTTAATAGCATGTTTTCTCAGTGGTTTTACTTTAGGTAAGAAAGCACGTTATCCTTGTACAAGGCTAAATTTTATTATGAGGATGCTGATTGGTCCTAAGCATTGCTTATCAAAGTATATTTTCGGGTCGGACGCCTACGTATATACGCACATACTTCGTACGTATGTTAATACGCAACTCAAAATACTGAGACTTGGTACGAGTGCAACTGTGCAAGTACTTCTTATGAATGGACATACTTCGTGCGTATGTACGTACGTACGTGGTACGTACTCAAGTACTTCGCACGTATGCATGTTGTTCGTACGAATAAGCTTACTACGAACGAGTGTCCGTACTTCGTACTTATGTACACCACAAAGTACGCATGCATCTAATTCGTACGAGTGTACGTAATTCGTACGATTATATGTGAAAAAACTAATATATAATGCAAAAAAAAACTTAATAAAACTTTCTAAAACTTAATGCAAAAACCTATTCATTCTATTGATAAATGGTAAGTAATCAGGTGGTCTAAATTGAACTACTGAAAAACGGTCCAATTCCTGTTTAATTTTCTGATTTGAATTTGAATATTTTTATTGGCCTTAAAAAACTATAAGTAGAAGTATTGCCATCTGGTAGTCCAAATTGTAACTACTGAATTAGGGTCGTATTTTGATTTTAATTAGTAATTTTTATTCAAATAGTTACAAAACTGGCAAATTATTCGCTTGAGCATATGACTCCAGACGTGTAGTATACAGCTTTATTCACGTTAAAAATATTAATTTAAAAATAAAAGTTTTATAGGCACTCACGCTGCTGGCAAAGTTTCCGCAGATGACATTCTGGGCTTCATAAAAAGTTAAGGATATAAAAGTTAGGATCTCGTCAAATTTCGAAAATAATGAAACTAGCCGAATTTTCTATACGTCGAAAAAAAATAATAATGTGCAGATTTTTACATGGACAAAAGTTCTCATATTGTAAAATTGCAAATGCAGTTATCATGAATCTGCAGTTGCCAATCGTAATTATTCGGTTGAGGCATGAATGAATCGCTAATTGGGTAACTTTTTGAGTAACTTAATAACATATAGCGAGTAATATATCTTTCATGAAAGAAATCAGCTCACGCAACAATCATCGTGAATGTAACGTGCGATAAAGACTCTTACAACTCCTTTCGAAAATATTTTAAATTTTCAATGTAAAGGCCGCCTAGCATCCAGATGGTGCAACTTTTTAGGGCACTTTGCACATAAAGTATAGGTACTATAGTAAAAAAGCAATGTGGGAAGATAATTTTATGAAAGTTAATACTTTTTTTGTCATAAATAGTTAATGAAAACTCTAGGTTTTTCAAATAAAAAAAAAAAAAACAAACTTAAATTTCTCTCCCATGCTAAGATAGATTTTATTTGGCAGAACTAATTATAATTTGATGAGATGTATTTTTAGAGCTGTCTCTATCACAACTTATATTTACTTATTCTTTCAAACTTTGGAAAGATACTAACTTAAACTCATGGCTCCACCGACAATACCTAGTCTGAAACTCTTATTGCGCAGCGTCAGTATGCAGGAATATAAAAGCTGCTGGAGCAAGAAACAAGGAAATAAGCTTCCCTTACATGGTTTCAAAATGCAAGTGAAATTAGGGATACTTAGGCTACAAGGAGGTGTACTTTTACACTAAAGGAACATCTCAAAAAAGGCGTACATTAAATATGAAGAGTAATGTACTCGAGGTATAGCAAGGCATTATTGTCAAAGGCATCTCGATCAGTTCGTCAGATTCTCTCACTTAAAAGAGCATCTCCTTTCCATAGCGTTGCTCCTTATACTGAGCACTGAGACTACTTTCTAACATTGTACTCCTTTCTAACATGGATAGCCACTAAAACATAACCCAACCAAAGATAGATTTCCTCTTTAGTTTTACAATATATATATGTTATTAGCACTGCAAGCAAGGGCCTATAGCGTCATTTTTTTAATTAATTGTCTTCCATTTTTTCCCTGTTCACTGCTTCTTCTTTCCAGTTCTTAATTCCGATCTGTTGAAGATCCTCAATCGTGGCTCCAATCCAGCTGCTTTTCGGCCTCCCTGTTTTTCGTTGTATACCCTCTCCTTCGGTAATCATTTTTTTTCGGAATTCTTTTATCCGGCATTCTACAAATGTGCTCCAGCCATACGCGCTGTGCTTTGAAGATATTGAAAATGTTGGGGTCCCTAAACATTAGATAAACTTCCTCATTTGTTCTTCTTCTCCAAAGCCCACACTCATCTTTTACACCTCCCAAATTAGTAATTTATTAGCCGCTTCCTTGTTCATAGCCCACGTTTCCGATCCATAAAGTACCGCCGGTCTAATCAATGTTTTGTAAATTCTGGCCTTCGCCTATCTTGATTCCATTGGGAATAGCAAGATGCTTATGAAAGTACTGACGACCTTGCTTCTTTTTTTTACCTGTTATTAATTTCTCTCTCTTCATCAGCATTTGCAATAATCAAGATAACTAAGTATTCAAAATATTGTATTATATATCCAAAATGTTTACTATGTTGATTGATGTTATTATATCAAGTTATTCAACTATTTGAGAGTAAAGTTTGGCAGTCCATGAGGTGTAATAATGAAGAACAGAACCAATTTTTTATTAAATATAAGAAATCAACGTTCTTTGCTATAGTATTCAAAGTACCATGACAAATGAGTATATACGGATTATTATATTGATAAAAGATTGCGAGAGACTAACAATTTCTTCTTCTAGTATATAGATGTATATATATATATATTGAAAATACAAAAAGAAAAAGGAAACAGGAAACATAGTTAGTGGGTGCGCGTGATGGTCACTAGTCACGCAAGTTATATATCACATAGACACCTTCATATGAGTGTTTACGGTGTATAGTTTTAATATTATATGCGATGGAACATTTAAAAAAAGAAACACCTACAAATATATTTGTTATAATAAAGCATAGCTTGGTTTTGTATAATATACATATAAGTATACATACGTATTAGAAAATATATAACCCAGGTTCTATATTTTATTTTGAAAAATTATTTTTAATAACCACCACACTGCCACTGATTTAAAACCACTGTGAAACCTATTATGTAGTACCACCACTCAGTTTTATACATGTTGAAAATATTGTGTTTTACGCTAAAAGACTTAAGTACTCTCTTGAGACAACTTTGATTATAAACTATTTCAGTTGTTTAAAAAGAAAAAAAAAAAAACATTAAATGAAGTTTTTTCGTATAGAATGTTCATATAACGGATTTTTTTCAGCTGTAAATTGAATTAACCCTTGTATGGTATTGTGAAAACTGTTTTAGAAAAAATACTGATGCTTATTTTCACGATAAGAATCCTTAGATCAAAATTTACTACTTCGAGAAATAATGTATCATTGTATATTATACTAAAGAAAATAATGAACATGACCAAGCTCGGCTCGATGTAGATAAAGTCTTTTGGGACATGTTTCATTTGTAGTGTTATTTTGCTATGTGTTCTTATCATACATCTTGTTTGTAAGATCAACATATTTTCTGCTACTATTTATCACAAATTGGTTAAACAAAAAATGAAAAAATAATAAAACGTAGTCAAGGGATGCCATTATGATATAAATACAGACGGAGTTTTAATATTTGTGCATAATACATAAGCCTTATCAGCAAATTCGGTTTCAAGAGCGGGTTTTTTCAATTATCTACGCATACGTTCTACTGACTTAATAATTTAAATAATTTAGCATCATTCGAATGATCGTTAAAAAAAACGATTTTGCGCGTAGTTTGGAAACAATTTTTAAATTTCTAGCACAGTTTTACTGGCTGCCCAAACATATTTGTGAAGAAAAAAACCGTCATCAATAACTAAGACCTAACATAATAACAGAAATATATATTTACACTTTATGTGATAAGTTATCTGGTAATAGACCCGGACAAACAAACGTATGTAGACGTAGGAGCCATTATTTACAATGTTTAAGACGGTACTGTCTCTGTCTTACACATTATATTAATGGGAATTATAACATCTTTTTAAGATTTAAAAATTGAAATTTGAGAATGGAACAATCTGTAATTACCCAGAACTTTATAAAATATGTTCAAAGATCATTTTAGAATTTTGATATGCTTCAAAAATTAACTTTTTAGTCAACAACTTGAAAAAGATGAATTTGATGAAAAAAACTCAAGGGGCCTTTATTGAGTGAAATAATCAAAAATATTACTTTCATAAATTTATAATTTTTTGTAATAGAATTGACAAAATTCGGTCCACAACTTTTGCAAAATCAAATGCCTCTGGTGCTTAATATAAGGCCGGAGTTTTAATTACAATATTTGTGTTGTCAGAATAGTAAAATTATCAATAAAAGCGAAAAAAGTGGGACGATTTTATAATTAAATAAAGAAAACAAAATATAGTTTGTTTTAAATATTCACTACCCAATTACGTCATTTTACAGTTTTTGATAGTCCCCTCTATATTATAACGTGACATCTACTACGTCTACTGACTTTCATTGATCTGTGATTGGACAATTTTTTCCACTACAACATCTCGAAATTAGGCCTCAGATCGAAATTTGGTAAAGAACTTTTTTTTTCAATTTATCTAGGAAGTCAAGAGGTTTGCAGTCAATTACAGAAACCCTGTATAAATTTTATGTCTAAATCCATGGAATATTTGCATTTAGTGCTTCATTTTCCTCATAAAAGAAGAGTGTTGAAATGTTAGTTTTAAAGAAAGAAAAAAATTACTAATGGTGGTGCTTACCTAGATTACAAGGTACTCGAAAGACTTCCAAGCGAAGGTTTGCGTTTTTCTTGGTTATATTTAGTGATCTAAATATGCACAAGAAAACAATTCTTCAAATTTTTTAAGTGCTGTGTAAACTAAAATGTCGTTACTATATTACGTCAGATGAGAGCTGTAATGACGAAAATGAAAGTTTTCCTTCATGAATTTAGGCAGTCGAGATTAGGTAAATTGTGTGTTTAATACAATAACAGAGGAGCAGAGAATCGAGGGCAAAGTTTCTTTATTAAATGTACTCTCTATTTGACTTCATTCCCCATATCTATTTTGATTAACGACTGTTCACGACTAGTAATGTATGCTTATCAAACTAAATTGTTTTGAACTAAGCACACATTTAAAAAATAAAATTGCTTTAAAATTTATTTTTGAATCCTATAAATATTTAATAAGAAATAAAATAAAAGAACTTCATAACGGCTATTTTAATAAACGTAGTTATGTTTATTAAGGGTAAAAAAAAATATGTTTAGCTCCCAATGGCTCACAATATTCGTTATAGTTTTTTGTGGTTTTTCTCGGTTGTAAATTACCTTAAAAAACAAGGTAGTGTAATGAAAAGCAGACAATGATACTTGAGTGGAATTATACAGAGCTATATAAGTCCTAACATGGCAACTAGAATTGTATATCCATAAAATAATAATCTGGGTATCGTTAGTTCTATTAGTAATCAAATAATTGTATAGAACAATAGTATAAAGGAAGAAGATCTTAGAAATTTGTTAAACACATTTGTTTAAACAAAAATAAGAGTTCCTAAAAAGTATTAGAGTTCCCAATTGCTAAAGACATAAGACAAGGAAACCCATAATCCCCAAAACTGTTCTCTGCAATATTGAGTAATGTTATCAGGTTGGTGTAAACCCTAACGGCATGCAACTTAGCCATTTAAGATTCGCAGATGACTTAATCTTATTTTCTGAAGATGCTTGAACCCTCGAAAGGATGCCGCAACAGCTGACAGAGACTAACAAAATAGTCTGTCTGACTAAGAATAAATCGAAAACGAAGCTAAAGACAAGCAAGGAAGAAATAACCGTTAGAGTAGATAATGTAAACATAGAATACGTTAGAAAGTATACATACTTAAGGCAATTAATAGCATCCACTGGCCAAACGTACATCGAAGTAGAAAAAAGAGTCACCTGCGCATGGAAAAGATACTGGTCACTTAAAGAGATACTAAAAATAACCAGTTTTCTATGAGTCCAGAAAAAAGTGTATAGCTCGTGTATTTTGCCATGCCTGACATGCCAATGCCAAACATGGTCACTGACCCAAAAACACCCCAAAAATTGAGAACATGTCATAGGTCAATGGAAAGAAGTATGATAGGCGTAACGTAAAAATAGAGCAGAAGACATAAGGTCCAAAACACGAGTGGATGATAAATAATGCCAGAGATTTGGGAGTTGAGATGGGCAGGACGTATGACATGAGAGAGCAAGATAAAATGGACAAATATCATCACAGAATGGCAACAACGATATGACAAAAAAGAAGAGGCAGACAAATAAAAAGGTGGGTAAACGATATAAAAAAAATTGGACATTTTGCTTGGGCAAGAAAATGCCTGGGAATTGAAAGGAATGGAAAGAGTTGGAAGAAGCCTTTGTGTCACGGGACACGCTAAAGTATAAAATTTCTGTAAATTTAGTGTTCTAGCAATAAAGGCTTTACTATTATTATAAGTGAACGGTATTTTGAAAATAAAAGCACATAAACAACGATTGCTTGTCTTCAAGTAAGTTAGTTGGTTAGTTAAGTTAGTCTTCAAGTAAGTTAATCTTCATATAGGCAGTTATAGTTGCTAATAAATAGCAAAATTTTTCTTAACCTTCGTCACCTTCTTAAGGTCAACCGAGGTACATTGACTTGTTTCTACTGAATTGCTTTGATAGAACGTTTTATATCTTGGTTATTTTTCGCTAGTATCATACAGAATATGATACTCAAAAAGATTAGTGCCCCAATTGTATACATATCTGTGTGAGTAAAGAATATTATTGTATTATTTTTATTCTCTGTTATTGTTGTATATCCAATCAGTGTGTTACTAGTACAGTAAAAGATGTTACAAGTAAAGGAACATGAAAGGAAGCGCTTGCATTTCACTAAAACCTCACGGAATGTGTCTCATATTTGTCAAATATCATTAGTAAAGGAAGGCATGAGTTAGTGATGCAAATGTTTCTATTTGTTTATAAACAATAAATTGTTAATTCAATGAAACAATCAATGTGAAATTTGACTAACAAAATTAATAAATAGACAACTTGAATTACGTTTCGTTAAACATGTATAATAGTTTTCGATATTATTTGACAAACACTTAAAATTTACGTCATACAAGTTGCCTATTTACAAATTTTTTAAGTGAACTTTAATATTGATCGTTTCATTGAATTAAAAATTTATTATCAACAAATACAAACATTTGCACCACTCACTCATGCGTTACTAATAATATTTGACACCCAAGAAATACATTCCACAAGGTTTTATTAATTGCGAGCAGTTTCTTTTATTTTTCTTTATTAGCCGATTTTTGTAACATATTTTATTGTACTATACATGTATAAAACCTTAGAAAACAATGTTTTTGAATATATTCACAATTCTTTTTTTTTTGTCGATTCTCCGCAGGTTACCAACCATTAACTTATAAAATGGCTAGATTCGGGATCCCTGTGTTAGATGGAGAAGTGTACATAATCAAATAAAGCTTATTTTAAAGACAATAATCCATTGTAGTTTTATTCATTAAAATTTTGGTCTTAAGGACGTAAAGACAACATTCATTAATTTTTGTTGAAACTCGTAAAACTTGCTTTGCTCATCTCAACTCCTTATATATTAGGATGGCAACTCTGTCTATTTTTTTTTTTTTTAAATTTGGTATCACAACAAGTGAAAACAAACAAATACATATATAGGATATATATTTAACAAATGTCATTTATTTTTCATAACTTTTCGCTATTTTTCAGGGTTAATTAAGCAACCGAATTATCGTCTGGCAAATTAATTTAAGGTTTTTGTATACTTAAATAACATAATATTAAAATTACAGACATAATAAAATTCATTTAAAATTTAGTATTATGACCTGTACATTTAGGCTGCGCAGTACTAAACGCAACCACTTCCGGCAGCCAGACCGCCCAAGCTCTAACAGAAAGAGCAAGGAGAACAACATATCATAAAATCCGCAATAATAAAATTCTCTCTCGAAAACTTTGCGAGCTCCTATACTATTACCAAAAAAATTTTTCAAACTAAAGTTTATAAGGAATATTTATTTCGAACTCGAACTTACTTTTTACGTACTCAGGTTGCTATGAAAATTTCATTTTGATATCTCTTTTAGTTTTCAAGTAATCGTGTTAACATACGGACGGATGGACAATCAAAAATGGAGTAATTAGGAGATTTTATGAACACTTAACCTAAATTTTGTTTGTAGCATCAATAGTTTTTAGCGTTACAAACTTGGGAGTAAACTTTTATGATATTTTAATAAAATTTTATGATATTTAACCGAAATCAAAATTTTAAACTCACCCCTCTACAAATTGACAAATAGAGCCGTTTCTTAATATTTGGCCTAGCGTCAGAGATGGTTACAGATATCGAAAAATTGATTAGAAGAAGTTGTTTAGATTATTTTTTACAGCCATATTGGCACCGTGCATGAGTTTTATATCAGACGATTTTCATGGTAACGATACACTCCTTTATTATTACATGTCAATATATATGGATTGACACATTTTTTAGGTGTGTTCACCTAATATTCAAACTACCCTGACTTCAAAAGTACGATAATATCGATAAAATATACTCTTTTAGATAGATTTCAAGTCATTGATAGTAGATAATACTATTAGTCTATGAGTTTTACCTTCTGCCTATAGCACATTTATCATTCCTTTTTAACGATTTTAATTACTCTATTGTGAATTGTAATTCTTTTAATGAATCCTATGTGACAATTGATAACAAATCATTTGGATGCGGTATTTAACTATATGTTTGTTCATAAATAACCAACGTTTATTTTTATTTTTTGTGATTTTTTGTGTTAGTTTATTTTTATATATGAAATCTACCCGAAGTTTTTGTCCAAACATACTATGCTTATCTTGTACTTACTATAATAATCTGCGAGTATTACCTATTATATGCATGTAGGTATATGTTTATCTATATCTATCTATCTATATATATATATATATATATATATATCTATCTATATATATATATAGGAGACTTTCTATAGATATAGATAGTCACTCATCACGATATCTCTGGAACTATAAGACCTAGAGACTTGAAATTTGGCAGAAATATTCCTTTTGCCAAGTAGAGGTCAGCTAAGAACGGATTTTACGAAATTCCACCCACAAGGGGGGTTGCGGGGGTGTTCATGAATAAAAAATTCATATTTTTCAATTATGGCTTTTAATAGTTCAAAACTTGGTCAGAATGTTTTAAATTACATTTAGAAATTTTTTTAACTTTCGGAGGGTAGAAAGGTGTAGCGAGAAAGTGGGAAGGAAATATCGAATATTTACAAATATACCTAAGTGGGGTATCAAATAAAAGAGCATGACGTGTACATTACAAAACTGTTATCCAACGCAAGGAAATGGGGAGGGAGGGGTGCAAGTGGGGATGTTGCCCAGCAAAGCGGGTAGTTCCCAGCTAGTCCTGTATATATGAAATACCCATCAAGGCATACTAATTTTAGTTCCAAGTTCGTAACACATAGAAATATTGAATTTACGAACAAAAATTTAGTATCGGTGATCATAAAATCACTTAATTAGTCCATTTCTGGCTGTGCGTTCGTCCGCCCGTCAACACGATAACTCAAAAACAAAAAGAGATATCAAGCGGAATATAGTGTGTTCGGGGCGTTAAAAGAGAGTTTGAGCTCGGAAATGAGCAAGGTCTGTCAACTGGGTCTTGGGTTCGTAGGACACAACTTGTAAACCGTTATAGATAGAACAAAAACTAAATTGTAAAAAATATTCCTTTTAAAAAAATAAACAACTTTTGTTTTGAAATATTTTTTCGTGAACATTACTGCTTACCCGTGAGGGCGCAAATTGGGGCAAAACTTTGATGCCCATTTTCTCCAAAACTATATAAGATAGGTAGTGGAAAATTTGCAGGTAGCTTTAGCTGATAGTCTTGTACAACATTCTTCGAAAAAAAATATTATAGAAAATGCTTTCGAAATTTTTCGATAACCAAATAAATGACGGTGTTAGTTGTTAAGGTCCTTAGTATACTTAGTGTATCTTATTTTTTACACGGCTGTGCAACAATGATAAAATATAATGTAATATAGTATGTATTATACATTATGTTCAAGACATCATTAGTAAAGTCAGATACAGAAAAAAAATTTGAAGCAAGACTTAATAATATAGTTGTATATGCACATTGGATTTGATCTTTGACCTTCAAGATTAGGTATACTTCATTTCTTCATTATTTCTGCCAACCGAGCTGTTTTGCCGTAGTCTGAAGTAGCAGAAGCTCGCAATACAGAGCGATCAATTCGAACTTTGTAACCAGAAAATCCGCTGTATGTCCGAAAATAATTGGAATTTTGAAAAATTCGATTAAGGGCGTATTCTTAAGGGCCTAACCATTAAAAAAATCCCAAAAAAAAATCGATATATTCAAATTTCTAGACCAGAAAACTGCCTTAAAACATTTTCCTGTATCTAAGTTGCTTTAGAAGAGAGACCTTTTGAAGGGTTGGCTAAGGACTCCTGGGACAGGCTGTATAAAATAAAGTATATTAGTATTAAAAATGGATACAAATAACATAAAATGTAACAGAACACTTATGTAATAATATAAAGTGGAAAGAATACAATACCTTTAAACTTCAATATTAAATCTTGTTGCGTGACTTGTATTAGTGTTGTGTTAGGTTCATTCTATGCACAATATAAATGACAGTCTGAATTCAATTTCAAATGTGGTGATCCGAAGTGAAGGTGATTTCAATTTACCGAGTGCACCACAAAAACGATTGCCCTATATCTTTGGGTTTTACATTTAAGATTTCAGAACAGGGCCGAAAGTAGACCTCGAAAGGCCTCAGGGAAAAATAAAATTTTGGGAACCGCACCCAAAAATCACTCGTAAGAATAATATTGTGGAAGTTCAGAGCAAAATAACAGTATTTCGTCGATTAAAAATTTTTATTCACGGCTTATACTTACATGTAGTAACCGTCAAGATACTTATGATATACTCAAAAATCATATTGTAGAATGAAATCATTTGGGCGCCACCTGTATAAGTTCCTTTCATTTTCAAATTATTGTATTCATGGACTTTCAATCTTTTAAACTAGGTGTAAACATCAGTTCACAATCGAGGCTATGTTAATGTTATAATTATTGATTAGCAACTAGCCTATGTACTTAGATATAGATACATATGTGACGTTTATCAATTGAAGTGAAGTTTGAAATAATTGATCTAGAAAACACTAGGGGCGTTTTTTAAATAAAATATTTAGGAAAAATTTTTAAAAATTCTTTTGAAAAGGGGTTCTAGCGCACTTTTCTATTTGATTTATTATTAATTCCGTCCTGTTTCAATGAATAATGCCTCAAATTTCATCAGTTTTTGTATCAGAATATATTTTTAGCACCATAAAAACAAAATCATCAAAATTGAAAATTATTATTATTAAACAATATCAAATTATTATACCATGTATATATGAAATATATCATAGTACATTAAGTTTAGTCCCAAGTTTGTCACGCTTATAAATATTGATGCTAGCAAAAAAAACTTGGTATGGGTGTTCATAAAATCACCTTATTAGACCATTTCCGGTTGTCTGTCCGTCTGCCCGTAAGTACGATAACTGGAAAAACCAAAGGAGATATCAAGCTGAAATTTTTATAGTGTGCTAAAGACGTAAAAACTGAGATCAAGTTCGTAAATGAGCAACATAGGTCAATTGGGTGTTGGGTAGGACCCATCTTGTAATCTGTTAGAGATAGAAAAAAAGTTTAAGTATAAAAAAATATTCCTTATAAAAAAATAAACAACTTTTTTTCGAAACATTTTTTTGTAAACATCACATGTACCCACGAGGGCGCAAATTAGGTGCAAATAGTATGCATTATGTAGGAATATCAGTTATGAATATGTGGCTATCTAAGAGTTGATATCTTTCCTTACTTACGTGACGTCAAAAAACAAACGCAATCTATAGATTTAGATATTTTATACCCATAACGAATATAAAATATCTATATAACAAATTTTTTAGGGAGTCCTGACTAGAGCAGGTAATAAATTGGGTTAAGCAAATTAAACACTACAGAAACAAATAACTAGATTTCGAAAGTTGTTGGTATTTTGAGATGAGAAATATTGTTGCAATATAAAGTTTTACTCTATCTCTACATCTCTAATGGTTTCTGGATAGTTTTCCATAGTCATTAAAAACGTTGGATTTAGAAAAAAAAAAGATTTTAATCTAAAGAACCATTAAAAGATAGAAATTTTTTCCTACCATATTACGCCCTTGAATATATATAATTTATTCGGGGACACCCGGTGTCTTTATTATGGTATAAAACGACTAAAAAGTATATAAGAAAATTAAACAAAAAATACTTTTGAATAAGCCCCAGAATAAACTAATTAAGTTATTTAATTGTAGGATAGTGAAATGTAATGTCAAAAAGCGTGTGTGAAATTTACAAAATTTAAAAAACCCCCGACAAATTTATTTATTTTTTGTAAACCGATTTTTGGCAACTATATTATATATACTATAAAATGTTCTCACTCAAGTCAGTTCAACCGTTTAAGGGCTACGATATCACTGAAAAACAATTTAAACTTATAGCACTCCTTCTTTAATCAATATCTAAGTGATGGTTAAGGATATCAGATGAGATAAAAAGGATACTTAGAGAGCTATCATTTTTTTTGGACAAATTTTTGGAAATATTTTAATTGAAATTGAAATATTTGAGTTGAGTTTGTTCTTTTGAATTATGGTTCTGAATTACCTAATTATTTTACCATTTCACTTTTTGAAATGAATTGAGAAATATATATTTGATCATTCATTTCCGTGGTAATTATTTATTTGTTAAAATTATTTGTAATGCCTTTTCCAAACTAAATCGATTTTGAAGATCATCGCCAATTTTTTAGTTTTTTTGTATACAAAACTCTTAGCTCGCACATGAAACATATTTAATTCTCCGTTAAATTACCTTTCAAATTAAATTTTTTAGTTGGGAGGTTAATCAAAATTCATTAAGGTCACCCCACGCCTTAAATAAATTTTACATTAGAATCTAATTATTTTAATTATTGAATATTTTTAGTCTATTTTAAGTGTTTAAAACGTGTGGTTTTTATTTAAAATAACTTTTTTTTAAAAATAATATAATAAAAGTTTATTAAATTTTACTTGTATTGTTTACTTGTAATTTTGGTTGTTAGTTTTCTCATTTTTGCAAAGGCAAGAAACTAGCGGAGGAACATTTTTAATTTTTGATTGTAAAAGGCGGATGTTCCATACGCAATTGAAAAAAGTGTCTTTAAGACAACTTTTTTTTCAATATTTTATAGATTTCCACATTTTTTTCCATAAATGTTAGTAAAATGTTTAAATGTAATTCACCCCTAAATTGTGCTTTAAAAAATAATCATAAGATCACAGAGGCTGATGCGCATATTTGAAAGTTATGAAATTAAAAAATTATTGCTATCATGAGATTTCCCAGACTTGTTTAGATTGATTGTATCACTTGTTACACTTCTTCATAATATAGCTTTTGTGTTAAATACTGCAAAGAAATATATTTGAAACTTAATCGATAGTTGCATGTAAACCAAAGTATCAAGTTGCTATTATTTACATGAAAATTTATTTTTTTAAGTTAACAATTTTATTAAAATAAATAGAAAATTATTTCGTTGGTCTATTGATAGGATTATTTTACCATGCGAGCACCAACTGTTGATTAATTTTTTTATTTTTTTGGTTTTAAGAAGGAAAATTTATATTTGGGAATGCTTAACCAGAAAGCCGTAGGAAAAACCGTAGCTTAACCATTCACTGCTGAAGAAAATTTCAATTTCCTGAAAAATTAAAATTGAAGGGTGAGTAACTAAAATTTTGGGTAAATGAACGTGTACAAATCGTTATCAAACAATTCGTTATCTTTATTTGATGAAAATTTGCATGGAGTTCTAAAGTCATAACTATAAATAAGAGGGTAGGTAAACGCAAATTTTGGGTAGACAAATATGACAAAAGAATGGAGCTCAAATTTCTTTGCGTTTGCTCAAAATGGGAGATATCTATTTAATATAATCGAGCAGGGAAATGTGTGTTATTTAGTTTTTCAAGGAATTGCGGAATCATTGCTATTAAAACCTGCCAGTGAAAAAAATATTTCCTCATACAGCAGATTTTTTTGGAGTACGGCTATCAGGTTTTATTTTAAAAAGTTGTTTTTTATGAAGTAAATAACAATAGGTACTTTGATTCAAGAATAACGAAAGTCGTCGCGGTACTTAAGAAATAATTCTTACAAATTGTTGATATATTTTTGAACTATTGATATGTATTGTATACTGTATTCATTTGCTATATTCGCATTTCTCTGGAATAAAATTTAAAAAGAAAACATCCATGGAAAGTTAATTAGCATTTTTAATCTACTTCAAACAAAAAGAAGGAGTTTATCAATTCGATTGTATTTTTTATTTTTTGTGTTACCTCAGAATTTTCGACTGGGTGAACCGATTTTGATGATTCTTTATCTGTTTAAAAGCTGGTGCTTCCCGTGTGGTCCCATTTCATTTTGGTTTCATTTCAGTTCTGACAACGGCATCGATTAGAAAACCATAAAAGTTTTAAATTTGCATTAAGTTTGCAGGACAAGAGGGCGAATAACTCAATATCACGCCAACCGATTTCGATGATTCTTTTTTTAGTGACAAATTAGTTAGTGTACTTCAGATTCACTAAAAATCACAAAAGAAAAAAAAAACTGTTAACAGAAAGAAAACCGACTTCAAAAGCAAAACTTTTCAAAAATAAATTAATATGCACTAAAAAGTAAAAAAATAATATAATATAATTAAAATTATTGTTATTTTTGGAGTCGGTGTCAGCCAAGCTAATATAGCAAACTGTTCTGTCAAAGTTGTTTCTTTGGCTGATACCGACTCCAAAAATAACAATAATTTTAACTATATTCTATTATTTTTTTTACTTTTTAGTGCATATTAATTTATTTAGGAAAAGTTTTTCTTTTGAAGTCGGTTTTCTTTTTGTTAAAAGTTTTTTTTAATCAATATTAAAAATACAGAAATACAGTATAATTTCGAAAGCATTTATTAATAATATAATTAACCCATCAAGATAACAATCCCATGAGTCTCCTTTGGCATTCTGCCAAAAGTGATGTATTTTCAATTAATAAAATAAACAAATTCTCAACTAGCAATTTACCTTCTGGAAGTATTTAAAATTCAATTTTGTTCAAATAGGTATAGAATACAATATTATACACTTCTAAACAAAAAATTAATGCTATAATATGTGTACTACAATTGTGGTTTTTTTATGTGGATAAAGAGGGCTTGTACGATAACACAAAAAACCGAAAACCGGGGGTAGATTACACATATATACGAGATAGGTACTACATGTATATTTTATTGTTGAACAAATTCTGCACGTGTGGATAGTTAGATTAATACGATGTTTCACCACAATATTTAATTATTTATATATTCCAGTTATTCAAATTTTAATATTCATTTTGGTTTTTCATTTTATAAATGGTCAGAAAATAGATACCTATCGGTAAGCGATATACACCGTGTTCTGTTATTAACTGCAGAAACCTAACTTCTCAAAATAAGCTCATCAAGAGCAACAAAAAAACTCTTTTCCAAATTTCGATCTGAGCCTTAATTTGGGAGCTACAGGTATGACAAAAATTGATTAATTTGATTATTCACTGACTGTCATTCGATAACCAGTAGCCAATGATAATCAGAAGATATTAGTAAATTTTTTTTAAATAATATTCAACTGAGGTAGGGATTTTTAGAAATTAAGCATGATTTGATTGGATTATATTATTTTGCAAAAACATGAAATTATTGTACGTAAACAATAACCCAGCCTAACCCAGCCTAACCCAACCTAACCCAACCCAACCCAACCAAAAATTACAAAAATTGTGTTTTTTTGAATTTTTTATGATTTTTTCGATTTTTACAAATTGCAAAAAGTGTAAAAAAAGTTTTTGTTTCCGATTTCGATAAAACTAAGTTTATAAGGTAATTTTGACCCGAAAATTACAAAAATCGTGTTTATTTGACCATTAAATGAGTAATTTTCGAGATATTATATGAATCTGACTGTAAGAGCCAACATTTTCATTCCGTTCAGTCTCTGAAATTATTCCGCATTGAATCTAATTATTCCTAAATTGTCCTTTTCATTTCAATTACGATTCATTACAGTTTCGGACACTCAGTAATAAGTTGGACAAAGACCCAAGATATTTGTTATTCATTTTATTACATTAGTTTTTTAAGAAACTGTCCGAAACAAAAGGTAATCAATTTTTAAAATGAAAATGATTTTTTTTCTAAACCATCCCTGAACTATAGCGAACAAAACAAAACAAAAATTTTGAAAATCGGTCCAGCCGTTTTTGAGTTTTAGCGAGACTAACGCACAGCAATTTATTTTTATATATACAGATTGACAAAACTATAATATTTTGAATTTTTATTTTTTCTTGTAATTTATGATGTGACTAGATCCATTGTATGTATGTAGGCATGTGGTCTCCTTCATTGCAATCATTTCTACTCTAAAAGTTTGTAAGTAAAGGTCGTTGTTTTATGAACACCCAAGTCGTTGATATCTGAACTTTACTTTTCTAAGTAATAAATAAATGAACTAATGGCGTGTTTCTAAAAATATGAATTTAGATTATTTATTATAATAAATGTAATAGTCCTCAAAAAGAAATTAAAAAGTTAGTGTTTTTTTTTATATATTTATACATGACATATCTAAACGGTTGAACGCAAATACTATTATTTTAACTGATCTGTCACATGTGATGTAATAAATGCATGTAACACATGTAATAAAAACACTTGTAAAAAATTTCTTTTTACCCGACTGAGCAACGTAAAGGAGTGGTAATGTGTTTATCAGTGTATGTCTTTTCCTATGTGACACACTCGAGGCCAAATGCATCGATCGATTTCTCTTAACATTGCTAGTGCTACTAACGATATGGCAGTAATGAAAACTCAAAAAAATGACCACCAGGCGCCATATTGTGAAAATGTGTGTTCCTATGTGGCACACTAGAAACCAAACGCATCGGCCGATTTTGATGATTCTGACGTATATCGATTTGTCTTAACCTTGCGAGTGCTACTGAATATATGGCAACAACGAAAACTAAAAAAAATGAATTTCGGGGAACTATGTCAAGTGGGATATCATTGAATAGCTATAAATAGACAAATTGATTAACGTAATAAGCATTAAAATTACGCGTTTGGTCTCTAGAACGCCTCAACGGACCAAACATACATACATAGTGTTCATAAATCCATATAATAAATGATATTATAAAGCAGGTTCATCAAAATAATAAAAAGCACAAACTTACTTATTTTATTTTATTTTACTTTTGCACAAAAAATATCAAAAGTCTTTTTGAAGTGAAAACTTCTTTAGCGGCGTTGTACACTTTTTTTGTAATGGGTAAAAAATGTTAAACTCGCGTCAGGACACGTGGCCTGATCGAAAAAGCGTACGACTATGTCACAGTCTAGTCAGTACACCGGCTCACGTCCGAAGTTAAGCATCATTGGGTACAGTCAGTACTTGGATGGGTGACCGCTTGAGAACACTGCGTGCGGTTGCCTTTTTATTAAAATTAAATTTTTTTTTGTTTTGGATTTTTTTTTTAAGTGAAGGCTTCTTTAGCGGCGTTATACACTTTTTTTGTAATGGGTAAAAAATGTTCGTTCATGAAATTGTCATGTTTGTGTACGATAGCGCAATAAATAAATATTGTATTCTACCACATAAATGATAGTACTTTTATACTGATAATTAAAGCAATTCGTGCAAAATTCTTCTTGATTTAACTGAAAGAATTTTTTCTTAAAAACAAATTTGAGCGAGAAAGAGGAAGTATTTTTATTTTGTTTATCTAGTATCAATATTTTTTATGCATTCATTTCCAAAAATCTTCAAATTTTAGGATATTGAAAACGTATGGTATATACAACGTGCACAAAAACTTGCCATAAAATTCATAAATTATGCATATATAGCTCACGATTTGTAAATACACTTTTTGTTATAAATATGAACCAAATATATAAAATCTATCGCATATATAGTAAAACACAAACAAATTATTAAATTTAATCAAACGGAAATCGGTTTTAAAAGGCGGAACCGGATTTATAGTATCAGTTAATCCAGTAGAAAGCAGCGCTGATCAATCGAATATACTCCTAGTGCAGAGTTTCGTATAGGAAGGTATCGTCGTTATAAATAATTGTCCTTGAGGCGATGCCATTTTATAGCATGCCCTTTTACTTTTTAAAACTTCAAGTTTTATTTTAAATTTAAATTAGGTTTATTTAATTTAGGAATTAAAATTATTAATATTAATAATTTTAATTCGATTTTTGAATTAAAATTCCATTCTTTGAGAGTTATACTTTTTAAAAAAATTGTTGGAACTAATCATAAAATGCTCGAGTTGGTTAAGGATTTGAGTTGGATAAGAGTTTTGGAAGTAACAAAAGTTTTTTTTTATTTTATTATTTTAATGTCAAATCGTTTGATAATGCTAAAATAAATATAAATATATCCCCCATTAATAAATATATAACTATGAAACCCGTAAACCAAATGAATATTATATTTCTTTACAAACAAAATGAATATGTCAGTATATAAATATCTGGTTACATCAATGGTTGTTTTAATAGCGTAATAATAAAGGTACCATGTTTTTTGCATGCATTTAAAATGTTTTATACATCGGGTAAACGGTTAAAAATTTTGATGTCGCATTTTAGTTGCTAAACATTAAAAGTTCACTAAATCTAAATAATTTTTATACTATGTATATTTAAAATATACATAGTATATTAAGTTTAGTCCCAAGTGTGTAACGCTTAAAAATATTGATGCTACGAAAAAAATTTTGGTATAGGTGTTCATAGAATCAATTAATTAGTCTATTCCGGTTGTCTGTCCGTCTGTTCGCCTATCCATCTGTCTGCCAACACGATAACTCAAAAGCGAAAAAAGATCAATATGAAATTTTTTTAGCGTACTCAGGACGTAAAAAGTGAGGTCGAGTTCGTAAATAAGCAATATAGGTCAATTGGGTCTTGGGTCCGTAGGACCCATCTTGTAAACCATTAGAGATAGAACAAAAGTTTAAATGTAAAAAATGTTCCTTATAAAAAAAATTAACAACTTTTGTTTAAACATTTTTTTTGTAAACATCACTGTTTATCCACGAGGGCGCTAATCAGGTGCAAATTTTATAGTATGTATTAATATGGGAATATCAGTCATGTGTGTGTGGCTAATTAAAAGTGGATATTTTTTTGTTTTACGTGATGTCTAACTATTGCGTCATCAACACTGTCTATACATGGTATTTCAACAATTGTTTGTTTTCACTTGTTTTTTGCATGTTACGATAAAAAGTTTTTTTTGCTTATATCCTAAATTTTTGTTCAAAAAATAACAACCTTTACAAATCGTTAATCAGACTATAGGATGTTCAAAAATTAAAATTTACTGGGATTATCAACATAATTTTCAAATCCAAGTTACAAATTTATATAAATAATTTATAAGCAGAGCAACATTTGAACAAAAGTTGTTTATTTTGGTATAAGGAACAGTTTTTACCTTTAAACTTTTGTTCTATCTCCAACGGTTTAGCATAAGCAAAACTCAATATTTTAGCATTTCTGAAATTTTCCAAGCATCATATCTCAAAAACTATTAGACATACGGGACTGTAGATCAGCTTAAATTGTTTCAAATTTAGAATACTTTCAAAATCATACGTCAATCAAACTATTGTCAAAAAGCTCATAGTTTTTGAATTGAACTGCAAAAGCTGAAAAAAGTCCGAAAATTTTTCAGTTTTTCGCGTATTATGCAGTAAGCACAACTTTTTTTTGCTTGCAAAATGTGGTTTCACACTTCCCTAATCACGTTTTTTGATTTTAGCTGTTTTTCTTGTAAGATTTTACTGGCGTATAATTAAAATTCTTTGATTATGTGATTATTAAAAGATACAAAGAGAGTGAGCATAACAGAACAGAAAAATAATCTAAATAATTAAACTCAATATAACTAATTTCACCAAATTTCTATCACAATTTTTTTTTTATTTAGTGAGTACGACTGATAATAAACATAGGAAAGTACATCTTTACTCTCCTGATGAGAGAAATTCTCACAATCTCTGAAGGGTCTTATATATTTTTAAAAATGTAATAAGATTAAGCTTTAACCACATATATATTTTGAAAACAACAAGTTATTTATGCTTTAAGTTGAGTGTGAGCAAAATGCTAGCAAGGTGAGTGCAGATGGATTAAAACCATTGGCCTTTTACCCTCTTTGTAACTCGATCGGTGATATTCCATATAATGAAATGCTTTGAGTATAATCACTGATAATCTTTTGCTTCCAAACTATTTAAATATCAAAAATTTAAACATGGGCTTTGCGTAATGTTGGAGAAGGATGTGTAGTTTAAAAAGACGGAGAGTAGGTGAATATTTGAAAAATAGTACCCAAGCTTTTCACCTTTCAATCCTCCAATTATCTACATGCAAAAATCATGCAGATGCATTACTATACTTTGACGTAAAAGGACGTTCAATTACCATTTTACATGAAATGTCTGTCATGTACTTTTTTACTCTATGGATTTTCCTGTTTATTAGACAATCCACATTGTTTGGTCTATTTTTTAGATAAAGGGAGCTATTCTACCCCTATGACCGTAAATGATATAGGTATTCGCTCCGAGCGTGAATTTCGTTTCCATGACAACGATACACTACTTTAATTATAGAATTAATGGATGCATATATAATTGTGTGGATTGCATTGAAAACTTACATTTAAAATTTAATATTCTTGTTTCACAAATTTAAATAAATAATTACGATAATTAACATTTGAAAATAATATTTGTACAATTTGATTTCTTATTTTCACAATTTTTAATGCATTAAGTTTAATTAATTAGTGTTTTTCAATCATTTTAATTTGACAGTTTCTATATCATTAACATGTAAATAATTGCAAATTAGTCATAACAGCCCACTTTATCTCCAAAATTTTTCACTTAAAGCGCTGGCATCGATTTTATTATCCCTACCATGACTACGCACACAACGAATAGTTACGTATTAATCACAATATGAATATTATATAACAATAAATTCAATTCATTCTCTTGTTAAATTCCTATAAAATTCATGACTTCTCCATCACAAATAATTTAGATTGGTATTCATGTTATTCTGTATACCTATATTATAAATTATTAACTTAATTTTATTGAATTCGGTCACTATATTCTCAAATTTAATATAAATTGAATAAACTTACTAAAAGGGAGGCTGAGGCAGTTTCATAATCATATAAATATACTTTAGATGAACTTGTTTATGTTTCGAAAATATAACACAATAACAAATTAAGTTGAATAAATTCATCAGGATTTGTTAACATTAATTATTTTAGATCATGTTTGTAAATTAAATTTTATAGAGGACGTTTCACAAGATTGTAGTAGTTAAACTTTTGCAGACCAGTTAGCTTTGTGGAACTCGTAAAAACATTCACATGTTTCAATCTTTCCTTAGTAGCCTTGCTAGTGGCAATACAAATTTTCATGCAGTAGGTAATGTAATCAAATTTCCTCTTAAGAATAATAATACAACCTAGTATCAGGAAAATGAGGTTTTCGCTGTTATAAGAGTAGGTATTGAGAAATTATTACCTTCAAAATATATTAAATTATTGTAATGGGTTCGATTTTCGAAATCGAAATTTTCAACATATCTTTATGTTTCATGGTGATGAGAAGGCATTCACACCAATTTGCAGAATTATTTGTATGTGTGTACACACATACACATACACACACACACAGGCTCATTTTTTCGCCATCGATATCACGCGAACAAAAAATGATATACTTTGTTGCAGTGTCGATCGAAACGTATTAACAGCAATATGATTGGAAAAGATTTTTATAACATTCGGTCGAGTCATTTTGAGTCGGGCGATATCTACTTCTTTGAAGTGTCGATCAAAGCGTATTAACGGCACTGTGATCCGAAAATTTCGTAACGGTCGTGTTTTTTCGAGTCGGCCGAGTTTTTATTTTTTATGTTGGGAACTTATTCGTGTGGACCTGAAGGATCGCACCAGACCATAACCACGACTTTCCATTATTTTAACTTTCTCTATTATTTGCTGAAGTTCTGCAGTTATAACTCTAATCACCCTGTATATTATTAGTATTAATTAGTGTATTAAATGATGCACCATATATCATGATCCATGTATTTAATACTAATCTCTTATTGAAATGGTTAATATGCTAGCTAATGTTCTCCAATTTAATATCTGTATGTTGTTATACTTCTACTATTCGCTCCGTCCATGGTAACGATACACCACTTTAATTATAGAATTGTATGGATGCATATATAATTGTATGGATTGCATTAAAGACTTACATTTAAAATTTAATATTATTGTCTCACAAATTTAAATAAATAATTATGATAATTTACATTTGAAAAATAATATTTGTTCAATTTAATTTCTTATTTTCACAATTTTTAATGCATTAAGTTTAATTAATTCGTGTTTTACAATAATTTTAATTTGACATTTCTATTACATTAACATGTAAAGAATTGCAAATTAGTCATAACAGCCCCCTTTTACTCCAAAATTTTTCACTTAAAGCGCTGGCATCGATTTTATTGTCCCTACCATGACTACGCACACAACGAATACATGCAACCATACAAAGTTTGCTGGTTTTATTGACGAAAAATGGCAGTGAACTTCATCTCGAAAATATCATTCGTAAAATTATTTTAATGGGCGGTCAACATCATCAATCAAAACATTTAGTAAAAACATGTCCAAATTTCTATAGAACACATTTCGACTGGTGTTTTCACAAAAGGTTTTTTGTTCCAAAAAATTCCAGCCCGTCTCAATTTGGCTATTATATAACCCACTAGCTGATTTCCGCCCGCATCCACTAACCATTTAGATGTGAATCTATACTTATTTTATTTACGAAATGTTTACTTTCGAGTTGATATTTATTGTAAATTTTTCAAATTTTAAATAGAAAAATATAGAAGTTAATCGGACCGATAGTTTTGGATATTTCGTGATGAGTCAGTCGGTGGTAAATAAAGGTGGAGATAAAGGATTTTAAGTAAGAAATTTAGATTGAGTATTTACTACAAAAAAGTATCTATAATAATCATGGGGTTTAACCTCCGTTTCTCTGGCATATACGCCTATAACAGAGGCTAACCACATCATTATTTGATAATCTTTATTTATTTACAAACATATTTACAATCACATTTTGATGTGGGTGGAGTCGGTTACTACGTTCTTATCTAAGCGACGACAATGTGATCAATTCTACCGCCCCCATTAATCATAATTGTTCACACTGCCACTGTCTGGATTCGAACTCGCAACCTAAGTCTGAGTAGACAAACGGTCTATGGCTAATGCCTTAGACCGCTCGGCCACTTAGGCTCAAGTATCTATAAAATATAGGGAATTGGAAAGCAAGTAGATTCAACAAGTGTTCATCTGAAAGAAAAAACGAACAAAATTCCGGAAATATTTTCGAAACTTTCCGAAGTTTTCCAAAATCAAAACAAATCTTTCGGCCGCCATGTGTTGATTATTTAAACTTTTCTAATTTATTAAAAATTATAAAATGATGCTAGCTATGACATTCAATACTTTCTATACAGGGTACTTTAACAATTAGCTAAGTCAATTGTTTGTTTTCTCTTTTATTTGTGTGTGTTTTGGTGTACGTTGTGTTCGCAAATTATGTATTGACACAATTAAATATTACAACAAACCTATATACATGAACTAGTAATTAATCATGAAAGATAATAGGGTATTATTTAAATATAGTACAAGATCCGAATTAAGGTCGACCTTCACCCATCTGTTTACCGAATGAAAGGTATTTTTTATGAAATGTAAAATATTTACAAATATCCCTGTTGTGGGTTGCCCTAAAAAATATGGTCCAGACAACTTTTAATAAAAATATCAAAACTTGGAAAGCTTGTAAATTTTATTTTTTGACTGATATTTTGTGGACAATCATATAGCACCGTATTTGCAATAAAATTATCTTTATTTATATATGTGAGGCAATGAATTAACAGATGAACGTAATTACTATTCACAACTTGTATAAATGCGAAAATAGTGAACGAAAAGAGGCAGACAGCATAGCTGCTGCATATTCTTTATGGCTTTTACTTTCGAGTAGATCAATATTCGTTAGATATGCAAGTCTGAAAAATTTCAAGAAATTTTACTCTTGATATTTTCACTAAAAGTAGTCTTGACCACATTTTTTTAGGCAACCCATTGCAGGGATATTTCTTAACATTTTATATTTCATAAAAAATAACTTTCATTCGGTAAACAGATGGGTGAAGGTCGATCCTAATTGGGATCTTAGACTAATAAGGAGTATTCAAAATTTGTTTGTCGAACTCATGAATTTGACTAAAATACGAAGTAGTACGTATTTCTGACTGACTACAAAAAGGGAGTTTTTGGAGTCGGTGTATGCCAAGTGAATGTAGCAAACTATTCTGTCACAGTTTGAAGTCGGTTAAAAAGAAATAGACACAAATCTTAATTTTGGTAGTGTAGTTTTTACAAGGTATAGTTTTGCATCAAATAAAATAAAAATTTGAACCAAACGATGAAAAAGATAAAATCAAGCCTGATATATACATAAGTATCAAAATGGGTCTCAAAGATCTCAAATTGAAAATTGGTAGTCCATGGCTAAAAATTTTTAGTAAATTTATAGACAAATTTAGCTTAGGTCATGCAGGATACAGATAGTCAAAAAGTATCTGATAATCACTACATAGTATAAAATAAAGTCGCTTTTTCTGTCCATATGTCCCTATGTACGCTTAAATCTTTGAAACTACGCAACGGATTTTGATGCGGTTTTTTTAATAGATGATTTGAGATTTTTTAATAGATGATTCAAGAGGAAGGTTTTTATGTATAATACATCCATATTATAGTAGAGTAAGGGGTTGAAATAGGGGTTGAAAGGGATATGCTTCAAAAACTTAAAAAAGTTGTGCATCGATTAAGCTAAAATATTGACACGATATACAACCAGCTTCAAAGATCTATTGTTTTTATCTACTTTTAACCTTCGGAGGGTAGAAAGGTGTAGCGAGAAAGTGGGAAGGAATTATCGAATATTTACAAATATACCTAAGTGGGGTATCAAATAAAAGAGCATGACGTGTACATTACAAAACTGTTATCCCACGCAAGGAAATGTGGAGGGAGGGGTGCAAGTGGGGATGTTGCCCAGCAAAGCGGGTAGTTCACAGCTAGTAAAATCATAAACTAATCTTCTTCAATTCGAGATAGCTACACAAATAAACGGTTTTAAATAACTAATCTTCTTCAATTCGAGATAGCTTAAAGTCTCCAAAGAAGCATGTTATATTTCGTAGAGTAATTTCGTAATATATAAATTCACTAAAGAAGTAGATAATATCACAATGGTGTATAGGTACATCAGAATCACTCTGTTTTATTTTATAAATTGTATATGTATTTATATATAATTACATTGTAATGGCAATCAAATATGACATGGATCGCTTTATAATGCGATTACAATTGTTGTTTACAATATTAGTACCGGCTGTTTAAAATAGAAGAACCTTTCAAACGTTTGTAGGCTGTCTATATACCGTTCATTTAAAAACGTCTATATACCGTTCATTTCCGTTATTTTCAACAGTTTCTTTTTTTGAGTTAGAAATATCAGAAATTAGTGGATGGAGTGATGAATGGAGTTAAGTGTAAAATATAAGAAACAAGATCTGTTGACTCATTCATGCAACTCAGCCTTTCAGGACTCGAACAACTAACTATTCTTGATTTAAAATGGACATAGACCCCTCTTCGCTCCAACAACTTAGAGGAGAAGGGGGGGGGGTTTAGTTATAGCATTCTGCCGGCCGATTTTAAACTGAAATCAAAAAGAGGAACAATTTTAGTCCGTGAGTATATTTTTCGTCAGAAGTCAACATAAGTTGGAAAATAAGGGGGGAATGAATCATGGAATTTGATAAAGGAAACAGGAACATAAGATATAGAGAGAAAAAATATGCTGGAGAAAGACTATAAAGGATGAATTAGGTTAGAATTTGTGAACGCTTCATTTTAAAGTTAACATTCACATTCGTATTGGCATTCGCGAATGTACAAAATTCAACATTCGTCTCAAGCAGGCACCAGCAGGCACCACATAATATGTGTCATTTAAATCCAATAAAATAATGGTAGTGGTAGATTAATATAAAACACTTGGTATTTATCTCGTTATCTACATGTATCTATTTAGTTTAAATGAAATGTACGGCTAAAGAGGCTTAGCTTGTTTTGAGAATAGAGCTTTAAACCCTTACTAGCCTACATAAGATGTGATTAATTTACAAAAAGGTAACATTAAATGTGCACAAATTGAATTTTCCACTTTCAAGATGATTGGTATCAGTAAATGAAAGATAACATTGATTAAGATAAATTAATGTTCGATATTAAGAACACAAATAGGATTAAATATCACCTATATTTTAGTGTTTCAATTTTCAAAGTTCTTACCACTAGTTACGATATAGGTAATAAATATTGATGAAAAGACTCATATTATACACCAAAATAAATATAATAGAATAAGTTTGTCACCTGTTTCTAGATTTTCACAGAAAACTAAAATTAATAAGAAATTTATGTGGCCTTAAACTTTGGATGTTTTAAACTTGACCAAAATTGACTAAGTAAAAAATAAATCATCCCTATATATTATAAATGTGAAAATAAGGATGTTTGTTTGATTGTTTCTTACGCTTTCACGAAAATACTAAATGGATTTGAATGAAACTGTACAACAATATAGCTCGTACATAAGAATAACACAAAACTTTAATTAATAAAAATAAAATAAATTTTTATTTTTTTTAATCCGGCATTTTACTGCTCCATCTATGATCATCATTTTGAACCATAAATTAAAAATTTCTGTAAAAATTTGAAATTGTATATGTAAAATAATTCCTGGCCATCTTTTCTGATATACTCAATGAATTATGACTATTCTACACTTAAATAAATTGAAAACTGTGCAAAAATTTTATCTTTGTAGAACAATCCATTCGAGTGTTATGGAAGGGGGATTAGTGAGGTCAAGAGAGGTAGAGGCTATAAAGTGGTGGTTTTTACTTTTACGCCCAATGAAGCAGGCGGTATCAAGCTAGTTCAAGATGAACATTTGGAACCTACAGGAGATTCATGATTAGTGTAAAAATCAATTTCATCTTTCTTCTTGGAAAAATGATAATTTTTACAAATTGTTCAACTAAAAGTTGTTTCTCTGTTTTTTTTTTACCATTCCCAGAAGTTGACTCAACATTTTCTTTTTACAAACTGCTCCAATAGCCTCGAAATCTCATTTATCGAATAGAGTGTGGCGGTATATAAAAAGTTTATAAAAAACATAATATTTGGTTATAGTTCGTAATGGTTCATTGAACGTGGTTAAGGTGATTCTGTTATTCTTAGGAACCCATTAAATATCATATGAATATTTTTTTCAATAAAAGGCAATTTTGACGAAATTATTCTTGAAAGGCTTCATTTTACTGTATACCATTTACTTTTGTTTCAAAAATATATACGATAAAAAAGTGTTTCTTTTTTATTGCTGAATAGGCATGCATTTTTATGAAACCGAAAAAAAATTATTATGATTTTTCCAATTGCTTAATTTTCCACGAAAAACTTTCTGGTTTTTTTTCAATTGCCCTAGTCTGCCTGGATTTATTTGAACCGTTAAAATGTGTTCTTTAAAATGATCTTTTGTATGTTTGTCTTTTATCCAACCGCCTAAAATTGAGAAAAACAAAAATATATCTATATTTCGAGTACGAATGTCTGTGAACACGATAATTCAAAAACGAAAATATATATTAGGCTTAGCGTATTATAGCGTATTGAGGACGTAAAAATTGAGGTTCAGTTCGTAAATGAGCAGCATAGATCCATTAGGTCTTGCTAACTATTAGAGAACCAAAATTTAAATGTAAAAATATTCCTTATAAATTTTTTTTCGTAAGCATCACTCAAGGGTATAGGGCTTAAATTTGGACAAAACTTTATATTTGGTATAGAAAAGCTATTTAGCAAAATATCATTTCGAGTTTGAAATTAAGTTACCAAAGCCGATTTCGTAATCTAAACTACTGACGGCTTAGCTCTCAAACGATATAAATTATTATGTATATACGTATTAAACTATGTTTATCTACAAATAACTTGTCTAGTTAATCTTATATATAATTACCCTAGCAAGTTTTTTCTGCCCTATTCTTTTATTCCTTTTTCAAGTTCCATTATTCACCCCTCATTTTCAAGTTAATTATGTCAAGGTTTCACGAAAAATACACTAACGCTCTAAAAATGTACCGCTTAAGAAAAAAACACGCTAGGAAAATAATTTGAACGAAAAAAGATAATAGTTTAAATAATAAGTTTATTAGGCATACCGAACCCGAACCTGTTGAATTAATGCCAAGCCTTATGGATCTCTGACACAATCTGTACATCAGGTAGCATTGTTTTTATTTATTAAAAGGCTTATAGCTATATTTACAATGGGTGTTTTTAAAGAAAATGAACCAAATCGAGCGACTTTTCGTTTTCAAGATATGAACGTTCGTGTAAACGACTTAGGTTCATTATTGGGGTGAAATAGTAAATTTTATTGAAGCAACAGTAAATTAAAAAATTTAATACCTTCGTTTAGCAAACAGGAAAGCTTCAAGTGTCGAAATTGACAGCAAGCATAAGCGCATTTCATGTTGTTCCAAAACGATTTTTAAAATTTTTTTAGCATACAATTTTTCTATTACTGCATCGTTTGAATGTGGTTATTACGTCACAGCCTATATATGTATAATTACAGCACCCACACTAAAATTATACTATCTTCAACCATTGTATTCTATGTATATGATATGATTAATCATAATTAATGAACAACAACACATAATAATACCTAATATTATATGCAGTGGAGCGGGTCGTGACTTGGATAAGTCATTTATTTTAATTACAGCAAAGTCAATAGTCTCTTCACACACCCCTAGACTTGTCAAAAAAATTGACGTAATTTTAGAGACCTGTATTTCCAAAAAGAATGATCTTGAGCGTTTACAGCTAATTAGCGAGCATTAAAAAAATGCTCAAAAATTATTATCATCGCTTATCGCTTCACGTCGAGAAATGGTGAGGTTGTCGTTTGAGCTAATTACTTAAACTCAAACTAACAAAAAAAAGAAAAAAAGGAATATTTGAAAAATAAATGAAATAGACAGTATATACACGGTAAGAAATGCATGGCGTTGTTTACAATTCAGAATTGTAAATAACGCCATAGTAATGGATCTTACAGCAATATTATATAGAGTGATATGAGATATTTTTTGAGTATCCGTCCCGATACCATACCAGCATTGTACACCATGCATTTCTTCCGTATAGTGGCAAAAAAATAGTTAATTTTTTACAGCCTGTCAATGATAGTGGCATATATACAATCAACATAAAAATGTATGAAATATATAATAAATTTATTTTATTTGTAAAATTTAAAGATCAACTTTTTATAGTCTGCCAGTCATTTGAATATGAGGAAAGACTGTTCAATCACTATCACTACGTAGTATAACGTAAAGTCTCTTCCCGCTGTCTGTCCCTTTGTATGCTTAGATCTTTAAAACTACACCACGGATTTTGATGCGATTTTTTTAATAGATTGTTCAATTTGAATAAAAATTAGTACCAAGAAGGTTTTTGGTATTTAAAAGGTTATGTTCTTTAATTAAAAGGGGTGAGGGAGGACAAAATAAAAAAATGTTTTTGTTGCTTATAATAAATATTTTGGTTATTGGTATTTATTGTGGTATTGACATTGAATTTTTTCTAATAAATATTTCATTTCTTAAGTGGAAATTCACTTAGCTAACGCAGCTTGTGTGTTACGAATTTTTTATGTTGCTTTTGCATTTTCAGCTAAAAGAAAAAGTACACTTTACGAATTAAAAACAGCTGCAGTTTCCTGAGAGCATTTAATTTTTTGTAAAGCAAATTTTTTTATGTTTTGACCCCCGCATTTTTATCCCCACAATAGAATGGCGAGGTATTCTAGTGCCTTCACTTCACTACTAAACAAAATTTAGTTATTTATATAATGTAAACTGTAGGCCTAGGCCGGTGATGAAGTTTTTTTTTTTGGTTTTTTTTTACTAACATAAGGGTTAAATTCAAAAAGCAATCAAAAAGTGCAATAGCCAACTCAACTCAATAAAGCAAAAGCAAAAATTTGTCTTGAATTTCGTGTCTATTATTCTTGAAAACAAGTAATGGATAATATTTCTATCGCTTGATTGCTTTTACTTCATTTGTGTAGTTGGGAGAATTTTCGCGTTTTTGGAGAATAAGCAATATTTCTTCTATATTTTTAGTATTTGCTATCTTTTTGCTTGAAAAAGTTTTTATTTGTAAAGAGGAGATATTATAGTACTGCGGAGTGTTCCACAATCTACAACCCTGCATGTTTCAGATGATTTTTTTTAGGATTGCGCACAACTCAATATGTCTTCTCTATATGTATGTCTACTTCGACCATAGTCTGCAAGTTATAATACCTTACCCCCATAGGTATTATCATTATGTTTGTATTCGTTGTGTGCGTAATCATGGTAGGGACAATAAAATCGATGCCAGCGCTTCCAGTGAAAAATTTTGGCGTTAAAGGGGGCTGTTATGACTAATTTGCAATTCTTTACATATTAATGTTATAGAAATGTCAAATTTAAATTATTGAAAAACACGAATTAATTAAACTTAATGCATTAAAAATTGTGAAAATAAGAAATCAAATTGCACAAATATTATTTTTCAAATATAAATTATCATAATTATTTATTTAAATTTGTGAGACATAAATATTAAATTTTAAATGTAAATCTTAAATGCAATCCATACAATTATATATGCATCCATACAATTCTATAATTAAAGTAGTGTATCGTTACCAAGGAAACGAAACTAACACACGGAGCGAATACATAATATTTGTTGATTTTAGGACTGCGAAGAGCTCAACTTAAATATATGCTCTGAGGGAACATACCAATGTTGACTTGTCTTCTTGTGTTCTTCAATGATTGTCTGCAAGGTACAAAACCTTACCCTATATGTATGTATTATTGTGTGTTTGTGTATATAATATGAGTGACTAACACTGACCAAATCAATTCATATATTATGTTTTTAATTACATTTATTAAAACAATCATAACAATGATAATAATAAATTGATTGTTTTATGTAAATATTTTACATGTTCGTATGTATGTACGTATTATATTCACTGTACATACGGAGTGTCCCAAGATAAATGGATTAGCAAATTTCCAGAAAAATAGTTTGGAAGTGAAAACTTCTTTTACGGCGTTGTACACTTTTTTTGTAATGGGTAAAAAATGTTAAACTCGCGTCAGGACACGTGGCCTGATCGAAAAAGCGTACGACTATGTCACAGTCAGTACACCGGCTCTCGTCCGATCACGCAAGTTAAACAACATTGGGTACAGTCAGTACTTGGATGGGTGACCGCTTGGGAACACTGTGTGCGGTTGCCTTTTTATTAAAAATAAATTTTTTTTGGTTTTTTTTTTTTAAGTGAAGGCTTCTTTAGCGGCGTTATACACTTTTTTTGTAATGGGTAAAAAATATTCGTTCATGAAATTGTCATGTTTGTGTACGATAGCGCAATAAATAAATACTGTATTCTACCACATAAATGATAGTACTTTTATACTGATAATTAAAGCAATTCGTGCAAAATTATTCCCTGGCCATTCCAAAATATCAAAAATGCACAACGTTAATATTCAAGTTTTCACTTCTGTCGGCACTCCCAGAGTGCAACCCGTCGTTTTTTTTTAAATTGGTTCTTTGTGAAAAATATTTTTTTAAAAGGTTCTTGTCTTGCTAGAATATTGTCAAAAGTTTTGACACTATAGGCATGGTAAAAGTAGATGAGCTTGTAGTGAAATGAGATAAAATTGTTGTCTTAAGATATACCGGTGAGAGCTTTACAAGCACATTGGCCTACTATAATTTGTTGTTTATAATACACTACTATAGTTATTTCTGTTACAACACACAATACTCTAGTTGTTGATATTTCTATTTAGGTGTAAAAAATATTAATTTTAATCGCAATTATCTTATAAATATTGTAGTAAGTCGCCTATAAATTTTAACATGATGTGTATTGTACCGTTAATTACCTAGTTTTGTAAATTAAAATTTCTTTACATGTTCGCGAAGCAACTAACATAAGCGAAATGTTCAAGAAAAAACTATTTTTATACCATGTATGAAATATAGGTACATAGTATATTAAGTTTAGTCCCAAGTTTGTAACGCTTAAAAATAATGATGCTAGGAAAAAAATTTTGTCATAAAATCACCTAATTAGTCCATTTCCGGTTGTCCGTCCGTCTGTGGACACGATAACTCAAAAACGAAAAAATATATCGAGCTGAAATTTTTACAGCGTACTCAGGACGTAAAAAGTGAGGTCAAGGTCGTAAATGAGCATCATATGTCAATTGGGTCTTAAACCGTTAGAGATAGAACAAAAGTTTAAATGTAAAAAATGTTCCTTATCAAAAATTAAACAACTTTTGTTTGAAACATTTTTTCGTAAACATCACTGTTTACCCGTGAGGGCGCCAATTAGGCGGAAATTTTATAATATGTACTATACTTGATTATCAGTTGTATGTGTCACATGTTTGTATGCGTAATGTGATAAAGAAATCAACACTGACTATGCATGGTATTTCAACAATTAACTCAGTCAATTGTTTGTTTTCATTTTCTTATATTTGTATGATTTTGAAAATACAATAATCAATGTACACTAAAATAAACCTTACTTCGCAATACCTAATAGTTCCAGTTTTGGTGGAATTTGTTCTTAAATAAGTATAATAAGGAGTCAGAAATATTGTGAACGAAAACCTCATCCAAATAAAAGTGATTCCACATAGTTATGAAAATTTACAAACTACATAAATGAACAGAGAATGAATTTATAAAAAAAAAAAAAAAATCTTTTCAAAAAAAAGCATTTACCAAAACTTTGTATCTTTTGCAGGAATTGAAGAAAACGTTTTTGAATATTTTGTGTTTTGTAAACAGCGTATCTACTTAAGTTGCCCCATGTCGGAAACTTTTTTATTATAAGGTTTACAAAAAAGTTATTCTTTATATCGAAAATATTAACATTCAGCCATTCACTTTTGCCATCGAATGGATTACAGGCTGTTCACAAATTCAAAAAGTTAGATAGCGATGGTCATTTTGGAAAGTACACCAGTTAGAACCTAAAATAAGGTAAATGGTTCAAGAAATCACTCCAAAGATATGTAGGAGTGTATTTAAAGAATTTTGTGGATGAACAATTACATGTATGAAACGTGAAGATGGATAAATTGAGGCAAAAGGGAACTGATATAACTGAAATGAGTAAAGGTATGTTAATATTAGATCTAAGGCTTAGTAATTTGAACTCTAAAATGACATCTAATGGTTATATAATCCTAGGTGGTGGGTGAAATCGTATGATTTTACCATTTGTAAGAATGCAAGGTTAAAAATACAATGGAATATAGTTAGTATCGCAAAATTTTAAGTTGAAATGAGGTTCACAATTAAAACCTCAGTTTTCCTTTTTTAATTCAAACAAATTTCGAAAATACAAATTTCTCATTTTAGTTTATACGAGAGATTTGGAGATTTGAACGCTCTGTATGAAAATATCATATGCTGATTTGATGAAAATTAATTAATTTTTTTTCCTTTATTATTTTACATAATTGATTTTAAAGTACATTATTGTTTAATTTGTACATGAGCTTTTCGAATTATATATTGTATAAAAGGGCTTTGTAATTAACACGTATGGAGGTTTGTCATATATTCAATTTCGTATATAAATCATCGCATAACATATACCTTTATAAATGTTATTTAAAAAATTTATTCCCACAATAAAAGACCCGGTAGCACAGGATTCAATTGATCAATTGAACAATTCTCTTATCTATATAAAATGAAAATGGCTTATTAACCATTATAAAATTATGAAATTAAAACAAATGATCATAGCTTTAAGAAGATTCAGAAAAATATTGAATTATTGTACGCACTTATATGCACACGTATGTACTTCATACCAATGAGCTTTTTTCGTAGGAATGAACAGACTTCGTATTTATTTACTTATTTTTATTCATAGTTTTGTATGTAAAGCCTAACTGCTTATTACATGAGATGATTATAAAAAAAAATTTGGAAAACGGTTGACCCTGCAGGTCATCCCTGTAACTTCCCGCTAAGTATTGACTCATAACGTGTAAAAAATTTTATCTATTCTGATGTTATATCCACTCGCATTTTATTGTAATTAGATGTGATCTTAGACTATTATATTTCATAGACGTTTGATAAAACACTATTTTTTAAATTTTCAAATCGCGATAACTTTAGAATGAATAAACCGATTTTCACGCGGTTGGTGACATTCGACGCAGTTTTCGAAGCTTCATGAAGAATCTTTAAGTTTCAATTGATAGAACAATACATTTTGAGGTTATTTCGAAAAAACGCTTCTTTGGGTTTTCTTTCGTCAACGATAACTCACGAACGAATCAACCGATTTTGACCGGACTGGTGGTGATCGACGTGGTTTTTTGATGTTGAGAGCTGATTAGTTTTTGGAATTGATCGATACAGCCGTTTAAAAGTTATTTAAAAAAAACCACCTAAAAAAAATTTTTTTTGCAGTTTTTTTGAGATTTCTCGAAATCTATCGGTTCAAGCCCTTTCGAATGGCACCAACCGCGATCAAATCGGACAAGCCGTTCAAAATTTATGAGAGGTTTACATACATTCGCACACACACACACACACACACACACACACACTCATACATACATACAGCCATACAGACACCCTCGCGGAAGTAGTCAGGGAAGCTTCCTGACACCTTAAAACGTCGAGATCTGATGAAAACTCGATTTTGGCAAAACGGGGTGAAAACAATAACTTCCCTATTTTCTTAGCAGGAAGTTAAAAAAGTGTTTTTTTTTTTCTTAAATACAATAGATAACAGACAAATATAAGGATGAATCTTGTTGACTTCCAGTTGAGACATAGTTATAGAAATAAATACCACGATTCTCGAAATAAAATTGTATATTAAGAAATTCTATTTAAAAAATACAATTAAAAAACATTAACAATAGATTTACATGTCGCTAAATATCGATATTTCGATTCCAACGCAATCATCGTCAGTAGCAAAATTTATTCATATAACACATTACAAACATTTTACACAAAATTAAAAATTACTAGACAATATATTTGTTAATAATTAGTTTACGAATGTATGTAACATATTATATATCAAAATTAGTCGAATAGACCATGATGTAAATATCGCGTGCATGATTAAATGTAAACAACAACAATAAGTAATAATAATAAATACGTGGATAAACAAATTAAAAAAAATTCATTTAGTTGAAAAAATTGCATTCGTGTCTAGAACTCGAATAGCCTAATTGGTAGGGCGCTTGACATGAATCCAAGAAGTCCGGGTTCGAGTGTATTTTTTTCAATTCTCTTTAATTTCTATAAAAATTTAAATTAGTAAATAATAAATAAAACAATTCAGGACCATCTTTTCTGAAATACTCAAATGATAACTATTTTACATTTCAAAAAAATGTAAACTGTGCATTTTAGCTGTCGAGTGTTATGGACGGGAGATAAATCCAATATCAATCAATAAACCTTACACAATCTTATCCTATTTTCTAAGCGGTCTTGCCATGTGACGTAACGGCTAATAATATTACATGACAAAAATAATCAGAACAATGATGATTCTGTCGACTTACCAACTATATTATTATACATTTGTTTATGCTGATATGTATACAATATTAGACGTAAAATAAACAGTAAACCACATAACCACAATATTTAAATCCTTTAACAACAAAACATACAACACACAATAATGAGAGAGTTTTATAATGTAACGTATGTGTGTTTGTTTGTTTGTTTAAAACAATATCAAAGACTTAGAAAGACTACACTTTCTAGTAACCAACCCCTACGTTAACCTAACCTAGAATTTTATATGGATGTCAGTGAGTGTGCTAAGCAGTATATAACACACCAAAAGTAGACCACATTACACCGTAATAAAGTGTATATCTTCTTTGTTCTGTTAAACAGAGATAACGAATAAACAATATGACAAACAATAAAATACGATAAAACTGTTTAGTTAAAGTTGGGGGAAAATATTTCTACCCATCCACATTTTATATAAGGAAGAGTATGGAAGAGGTGTTTTACTTTTCTCTTATACAACATATTGGTATCGCCAACCGAATTGGTCGGTCTGTTTGTTCATTCAATGTGTGTTAAGTGATACACTAAAGTCAATTTATTTTAAATCCTAGTCAATCGTTTTATTTTTGTTTGGATCAACGCTTGACAATAAAATGTGATTCGAATAAAAAATGAACTATATTCACTCTTATACAAACTGTACTAGAGTATAGTTTAACGAGCTGACTGATCTTTGAATATACATCGTGAACATGGCGATAAGACTACATAAACTAAAAATTTCTAAGCATCTATCCAAACATATAAAATTAACAAAAAATGAAATGGATAAAGTGGAAAATCATTTTTATCTAAAAAGATTCCAAAGTCATTTGGCAGGTTCTCATTTTTCTATACCTATACTCTTGTACAAAGTAATGACTCTATTTTAATCGCAAAAAAATGTAAGTTTAGTAGTCCATAGAAATTTCTCTGTTTTCATATCCTTAAGGATACCCCATCTGATGTATTTTGAAGCTTCGACGATACTGTTATGAACTTATGTCTGTAGTATTTAACTATAATCGTTGAGTGCATACTCATGGTAGAGGCAATTTTTGCGGTAACGGAAGCTGTTACAAATTCAAATTGTTAAAAAACCAGTGAAAAAAAATTGATTGAGTTAGTTGTTGAAATACCATATATAGTCAGTGTTGATTACGCAATCATTTGTATTTGTACGTCATGTAAGTAAAGAAATAGAGCCACTCTTAGACAGGCGTGTATATATTACAAGACTGTCTTGCGACTATAAAATGTTTCCTTTTTTACATTTAAACTCTAACGGTGTACAAGATGGGTTCTACCCAGGACCTTATAACTCAACCTCACTTTTAACGTCATAAGCAAGCTTAAATTTCAGCTTGATATCTCTTTTCGCGTTTGAGTTGTCTTATTGTCGGACAGACAGACAGGCAGACATTCAAATGGACAACCGAAAATGGATTTTATGAACACCTATGCCAAAACTTTGTTCATAGCTTCAATATTTTTAAGCGTTACAAACTTGGGACTAAAGTATACTTTGTATACTTTGATATACTCAACATGGTACACTAACAATTAATTTCATTTGTTGCATTAGAAATGGTAAAAATAAAATTGCAAAAATATTTTTTTAATGTAAATTAGCATAATTATTTATTCAAAGTTAGAAAATAATATAAAATTTTCTATGTGAATCATATATGAAACCCAAAGAATTGTATGTCCATTTATACAATTATATTAACAAAGTAGTGTATCGTTACCATGGAAACGATTCCAATAAAACTCATGCTCGGTGCGAAAAATAATAATGTGGATGCATCTCGCATAACTCAAATAATTAGCGGTATAATGTTGAAATTTTGGATTTAGACCCGATTCTTTTTATTTGATACAGCGGAGATTACATTTTCAGTTTTAAGTTTGCAACGTTTAGAAATATTGACTGTACAAATAAAATTTTGTAACAGGTTTGTTCAAATCAAAAAGTTTTAATGGCGTTTACTTTTCTAAAGTGACTTCAAGTTGTGAACGAGCATCCACCATATTATATCTTGAATGAGTTGAATCAAACTTGAAACCATAAAAGAAAAATTTTAAACGCGCTAATTTTAAAATCAAACAACTATTGGCTGAAACAATTGAATTGGCGGAAAAAATTATTACATAGTATTAAAAGTTTCTCCTTTAGAGGGATCAAGCTTATAGTAAACCATTAAATATTTCATTTTCATCCAAAAATTCTTACGATTATCTTTATTTTTAATAGCCCTATTTGAATTACTGAGTAAAATTTGAAGCATTTAAGTTATAAACTAAATATTTAGAAAATTGAAGTAGCCACAATTTCTTTAAAAAAATTTTTAATACCCCAACAAAATAAATTTCAAGAAAAATACCCCGCGTATTTGGCATTGGATTTGACTTTTAACTAAAAATTTTTGTTACTTTTGCTACGGGAAGATTTGGTCACACTTGTCTAAAGACCACATGCTACTCTCTTAAACCATACGTTTCGAAATTACACCCTTCAATAGCCAAAAACCGAGTTTCGTATTTCGATATAATCATATATGAATAGATTATTATTGAATATAAACAACTTCATGTGAAGTTCAATAAAAAAATTTGTTATTTGAGAAGGGAAAGAACCGTCTGAAATTATTGATTTAAGGGTTAACTTGGAAAAGGTCAAAAATAAGTTTTAGGTATTTTCTTATAGAGATAATTTAGAATTTATTGGGTGAATATATATAAATCTACATTTCTTATTCGACAGTCAACTTTACTTCAAAAAACACATGTTTTAGAATATCTGTATATTGTGTCCTTAATATAAAAGAATAAAATCTCCATGATTTGTTTCCAGAAGTTAGACAGAAATGAAGATATGAATGATACAATACATAGTTGAGAATAAACAAGTGAAATTTACAAAATAATAAAAAAAAAAGAAAAAAAAAAACAAAGACAAAATTTTAGGGTACAGAACCCTAAACGCGCACGTGAAATATAACTAAGAACACTGTTCATTAAACTACCTTTCTCCTTAAAGTCTTTTCCAAACTAGACCGACTCTGAAGATCATCGCCAATTTTTGAGTTTTTTCGGACACGAAACCCTTAAATCGCATTTGAAACATACTTAAGAACATTCTCTATTCAATTACCTCCAATTGAAACAAAATAATCAAAATCGGTTCATCCGTTTAGGCGCTACGATGCCTTAGACAGATAGTCGAACAGATAGGCACACACACATAGCGGTCAAACTTATAACACCCCTTTTCTTTTAGTTCGGGGGTTAAAAATATAACTAACCACTTTTATTTTATAAACATACTTTTTAAATTTGTAGACTTCATTACCTAACTTGGAAAAATGGAAAATTTTGAATCTGATACAAAAATTCCTTTACACTTCGAAGTACTGTACTTTAGGAGTACTGTGGGTATATTTTCAGTCGGTCCTGGGCAGTAGGTTTCCACTATTAAACTATCCTTAGAGAAGAATCATCAAAACATTGTCACTAGGCAAATGTCTATTACTGATAATTTTGGATAATTAGCATACACTATACGATAACCATATCGCAAAACACATTAAAATTAATGAAATAAAAAAATGGTTCTCTAGTGCTATAAAGACCACTTTCTCGCTGTCGGATTTTAGCATACCATATAACAATTAATGAATGAACTTTTAAAAATACTGAGTTGGATACCAATGCTTAAAGAAGTTTATCCTTAAGGTAGTTCTAAATTAGCTAACAGTTCTAAGGCTGAACATTGTGGAAACTTCCATTTATTGGAAGTTTCCACAACATATTTCCAACATATTTTTTTACTTTATTATATTATAAATATAATAAAGTATTGTGATCGAAAAAAAAAATCGATATCGGGGTTTCAACGGAAATACACGTTTTGAGGGTCCCTGATTCCAAAAAAGTGGTTTTTAAAAAATGTTGCGTCCGTCGGTATGCCGATATGTCGGTATGTCTGTTACCAAGCTGGAGCCTTCAATTTTCAACCGATTTTTCTCAAACTCGGTACATAGGTTCAGTTTGGTCATAATTCCAGACGATTTTTTCCCTAGGCCTTTTTTTAAGGGTACTTCTCTCTAGACCAAAACAGGATTTTTGGGTTTTTCTCAAAAACGGCTCTAACGATTTCGATTAAACTGGGCGCAAGACTAGACCTTAAGGTGTTCCTAGGATTGGTATAACCCACATATCCGGGAAAATTAGAGAAGGCCATACCCTAGGGAAAACATTTCAAAATACAGGAAAATGGGATTTTCTAGGGAAAGGCTGAGAGGCAAAAATACCTTAATTTAACGTTAAATTAAATTAAGCCAAATTAGCAAGTTAAGAAACTAAAGCTTTTCCTTGTTTTTAAATAATTCTTACAAATGGCTGCTTTAAATCAAAATATTACAAGAATAATAAATCAATTTTATAATATAATAAAGTCTTGTCCGATGTTTGGGACTGTTTATGTTTTTTTTTTGCGATACCAATCTTTGAACGAAAAAGTAATACAAATAGTACCAATAAAAACTCAACTTATCTTTATCCTTCCAGCAGAAATTTTTTTACAGAAACTCAATTTTAAACTGTATGGATCGTACAGTTAAACTCCATGGATCTAAAGATAAAGTCATTGTACCTACTTCTAGCCATTTTTTTTTTCCCGGTGAATATAAAAAATATATATTCATTCTGTGTACTGTAAGATTTATTTGAATTTTCATGGCTGTTATTTAATGATGTTTGTAAAATGGTATAAAAATATAAAATCCTCAAAGAGAACAGAATTTTTTTATTTTTTAAATAAAAGAATGATTAGTTCTGATCCCTTTTTTGTTTTGTGCGTAGAGAGAACGAGGTCATATACGATATATAAATACTATATTGAGTTTAACCTTTAATAGAATGATTGGATTCAAAACATGATTTTTATTTTTATGAAAAGGTAATTGTTATCCTCGATGTTATTTTTTTACATAAATGGTATAAACCTGGAACGCGTAAAGTTAGTCCCCCATTCTATTAAAAATTTAAATGTTCGTTAGTTCGAAATCTTGAATCTCCGAAAATTCCTCATCGATTACTTTGAAATTTTGATACAACGTCGCTTTATAATACTTTTTTTTTATATACCTAGGTTATAGAAATTAACAATTTTATTGGTAGGGGCTATGTTACAATAACTTTTAAAAATAAGTGAAAACAAAATTTACTTAGTTAATTGTTGAAATACCCTGTGTAGTTAAATGTCATTAGTTGGATTTTTTTTAATAAGAAGATTTTACACTTTTGAAATACTTTCGACAAGATTTTCGAAAACCAACCAAATATATATATATATATATATATATATATATATATATATATATATATATATATATATATATATATATATATATATATTTGGTTGGTTTTCGAAAATCTTGTCGAAAGTATTTCAAAAGTGTTAAAGCTACCTAAAAATTTTCAACTCCCTATCTAGGAGAAAATGGAAAAAGTATTGTAAGAATTTGCGCCCTCGCGGGTAAATAGTGATGTTTATGAAAAAATGTTTCAATGAAAATTTGTTTATTTTTTATAAGAAATATTTTTTAAGCTTTTGTTCTACCTCTAAAGGTTTACAAGATGGGTCCCACGGACTTGAGACCCAATTAAGCTATGGTCCTCGTTTAAAAACTCAGAAGTGAGTTCTTACGTCTTGAGCACGTTATAAATTTCAGTATGACATGTTTTTTCTTTTTTGAGTTATCGTTTCGACGGGCAGACAACTGGAATTGGACTAATTAGTTGATTATATTAACACCCATACCAAAATTTTTTTCCAATCATCAATATTTTAAATTTTTAACACCCTATATTATTCATAACGAGTTCTTAGCTTCTTGGCTATCAAATAAGAAGGGTAAGCGGTTAAATAAGTCAAGGCTGTTATAATGCACAGAAACAGAGGGTAAAGTTTATAATTTTTTTTTATTTACTGTACCAGTTATTTATAATTTTAACTTTTTTTCCCAGAACGTGGAATATTGCCTTGCGATATAATTTTCGTCTTCCAATAATGGAAGCAATATCAATCTGAGATGTTTTTCAGACGTTTTAAGCTAGCAACAACTAATCACCATCTTGACATACGTTAAAAACTACAAGCAATAATCAAACAATAGCTTTTGCATTTTCTTGTATGTGACAATATCGAAAATTTGAGCCATGACATTCCCTGATATTACCGTTGCTCAAGAGTCTAAATGGCCGTGCGGTTTAAAGCGCTAGTTTTAGAACGTAGGATTATTTAGACTTAGGTTGCGGGTTCGAAACCAGGCAGCGGCATTGTGAACAATTTATAATTAATGGTAGTGCAGATTTGATCACATTGTCGTCGCTTGGATAAGAACGAAGTAACCGACTCCACCCACATCAAAAATGTAATTGTATATGTTTGTAATTGATTAAATAAAGATTAACAAATAATGATGTGGGTGGCCTCTGTGATTAGGCATGCGTCACAAAAACGGAGGTTAAACCCCATTATTATTATTATTATATTATTATTATATTACCGTTGCTCGAGATAAATACAATTATTAACGTAGAAAAGATCTTGCAAGCTTAAAGCAAGTTATTAAAAAAAATACCCAGTCGGGATAAGAGGTCAGATACAATTGAGCATCTGTTATCAGAAAGAAGAGGTACTTAAATACATGCCATGTAACCACCCAGTGTTGCAAAACAAACGTTACATGGAGCAAACTACTTTATGGACTTGGAAGAAGCATCAGAAATAAAGGTTAAAAAGATAATGTTGTTTGTACAAAATATAAAATTTTTCGAGTCAAAGGTTTATATCAGAGATTGGGTACTATGACAGCTAGCGTAGCTAAATAGACCACAGGCCGGGCTTTTAAATCTAACCTAACCTTAACCCGTGTCGGTTCTTGAAAGGGCAAAAAGAGATAAATTATGGTTTTCTAAAAATCTTGAAAGCGTACATAGAATGTAAAAATTATTTTGCAAGAAATCCAATATATGAAATCTGATGCATTTATTTGTCAATGTATTTCAATGCGTTCTTGTACGAGCTTTTTGGCCAAAATACGTAATATTAAAGAAATTGGAAGATAATTAAATTTGGAGCAAAATATTTAATTGAATTTTTTACTTTGCCCTAAAAGGCACCAAAAGCATGTTTTCCGAAACATAAAACTGTATTTTAAGAATATAAAATCACAAATAAAATTTTCGACCAGATTTCTTACTAACATATTATATTTTCATTTGTAGAAGTTTAGGAGGATTGTATTTAGATCCTGATGAATAATTTTATCCGAACCGATTATCTAAGTTCATGACTGATAAAGCACTTGCGTAATGATAAATTTGTGAAAATGGAAACACAGTTATTTGAAATATTGTAAGAGGGTCGTAATCAAATTCATTTTGTTAAAAATACTTGACATTCATAATAAACATTAAAAACTATTATTTCGTCTGTATGATAAGGGTCAACTGCCTGTATTGGTTTTAGAATAAAATTGAAAATAAAATATAAATATATTTCCCTATGGAAAAAAAATTTTTATAGACTTAGAAAATTGTTATGTTATTTTTACAAATTCCACATTTTCATCGTTTATGAAAGAGATAGAATTTCTGGTAGAGGCACCATGGTATAAATCTGTAGAAATGTTTCAAAGTTCATCTTATTTTATATACCAGGTGCAAGTATCCCATTTCAAACTTCCCTTAAATTTCACCTTTACTTGCAAGTTAGTTTGAAAATCAAGTCAATTTCATAGCTGCTACGAGATAGAAGAAAAGTACTTTATGAAATAAATAAATCCTCGGCGGAAATTAAAAGTCCAACAAAAGTTGTTGGTGGTTTTATAAAGACAAAATTTTTATTTTCAGTTTATCTACCTGTTACTTTGCGCATCCTCACACACTTTGGTATAAGTATACATTTGACTTTTGCTATACGTCACAGATTTACGGAAAAGTGTTTCCAACCAAAGTTGTTTGTTATTTTTTAGCAATAGCTTTCTAAATTTAAAATTTCCCTCTTTCTCTTATCAAAAAATCAGACCATGAGTTCATTTTAATCGAAATTGTCAAGACCAGGTCAAAGGTGAGCCCCCTATACGCAGAACAATTTTTCTTCACATTTCTCAAAAAAAAAAAAATCTTAGTTGAAGAACTCAACTGGATTATTGGACATTAGACAGATAATAGCTGCAGTAATAAACTCAACTGTGAGTGTGAATACGAAACATTATAATAAAAACGGATCACAACTTCATGGGAGTGAGTAACTTAATTAGAAAGATTAGATTTTCTTAGCGTATGTACTTGCTAGGATAAGAAAAATACTATAATTCTGTCAAAATAAAAAGCTAGAAGAATAAAATTAAGGAATACGTAGGTATTTAAATTACGGTTAATTGTGGATCAATATATATGTACTTGGAAGATATATAAATAAAATATCTTTGAAAATTAAAAATTATCTGGAAAAAATTGTGACAGCTCTGCACACTTTGAGCAAGGCTCCAAAAAAAAACATATTATTAGTCCATAGACTCGCAACCTTTTGACATTTATCCGATTTCATTTCTTATATTATTAATAAAGTTGTTCAAGGATCGTTAAGACAAAAGCGCCTTTTCACCCAAGTAGGTTGCTTAACAATGGTAATGTTAAAGTCATAATTATGATCAGTTTATGGCCGAATCAAAAATGAAACCGTATTAGCTTACCTCTCAATTAAACAAGGGTTAATCTTTGCAAGGGTTAATTTATTACTTCGACATAAAATTCAGACAATCTAACCCGTTGTTGATAGTGATAGCAGCAAAAAAATTTATCGTTTTCAGTAAAGTTTTTTTTGAATAAATAAGCTTCTTTTTTTCGCAGGTTACGGTTAAAATATGTTCACTTCAATTAAAAAAAAAAAATTGTAGTGAAAACTTCTGTAGGCGCGTATTATAAGTATAATAAATAATTTTTGGTGGGGTAAAATCTTATTGTTTCGCGTCACCAACATGCTCAGAATTATAGCTACAGAAATAACACCGTACCTAGAACACCGAAACTAAAACTTTCAATTGAATAAACGACATCTATAGAATAATAATTAAAGCTGGACAATTAAATACTAACTATGTGATTCGAATCTTTGGTACCTTCTGATTAGTGTTCATAAATGGCGTTTGATATCAAATTTTTCAAAAGAAAAGAGGTATTTTATGATTAATTTATATTTTTATTATAAGCATTATAACAGTTTTTTAAACACACGTTAATAATTTAAATTTACAAATTATGAAATTTTAAATAAACGTAATACAATTATAATAAGGATGTATGAGCATGGTAGTGGGGGCACAAATTTAAAAATAGATATTTTCAATTTTGATGATAAATTTATATTATTACTTGACGATATAAGACGAAAAGTAAGAATAAAATTTTTCGATATCTGGCTTAATTTTCAAAATATCGAAAATTGAAAATTTTGTTTAATTATTTAGCTTTCGATATTTTGAAAACCAAGACACATATCGAAAAATTTTATTCTTATTTTTCGTCTACATTAATGAAGTTATAACAAAATTCATCATCAAAGTTGAAAATAAGATAAAAATAATTTTAACCCTTAATCTACCCTGCTCTTACATCCCTTATATGGACGGTGACACTTAGTTTTTTTCTTTTCTAATTCATTGCTAATATGTTTACTTTCTATTAAAAAGTTTTTTTTTAAATTTGTTTTCATTCATTCCAAATGAAAATTATCAAAAACTTCCAAAATATGTCGTTTTTTGAGATTCCTCCATAAGAGCCAATGTATTTTATATCGATTTTTAATGACTTTTTTCTTAAAAATTTGCACGAATACCTAAGCTGAAATTTTAACCACATATTCTTTGAGTAAAAGACTACCTACAAACAAATTTTGAGCCTTTAAATCAAACATTGTTGTCATGCTCATACATCCTTAAAATTAAAAAATAGAAAAAAAGGAAAAAGTTTTAAGTTTTCATTTTCGTCAACAGTCTCCATGAGTGACTATATATTTAGTTGTTTTAATTGTTCGCAAAATTTTTGAACTTGTTTTTTGATTAATATTTTCCAGTAATATATTTTTACAGAGATTACGTTATACCCGTTGGAGCTATAACACGGGTTCCAAATCCAAATTTAAAATACAAATGTAATTTATTATTTGGAACTAATTCAATTTATAATTTAGCAAACGATATAATAATGAATATATTATAAACGAACATGGTTAATACTATCAACAGTGGATCATTGTCAATGAGTTTATGATGATATGATTATGGTGGCTTTACTCTAATTAAACCATGTACATACAATTTCAATGGATTGTTATTATTATAACTATAAATTTATCACAAGCTGGGTTTGTAAAATAAATCGTCAAAATATTTTAATAAAATAGTGCGATATAAACAGGAGTTGAACCTTTGAACATAGTAAAAATTTTCGAGCCGAATCATTTTTTACGCCTTTTATAAGAGAAAATTATATTCAAATGATGAAATACCAATGCCGTAGATAATCTGGGCATTTCTTATACGGCTGAAAAGAAAATACACGCAGAAATGTCTTAAAAAGCGATTGTATTGGGCCAGTAATTGTATTGGCCGTGTAAAACATATAGTCTATAACCCTGGGTACCCATTGAAAATTTTTATGTTATGATTAAACAAATAATCTGAATCGTTACACCGCACGGTTAGTTCCTTTCTTTCTAGAAAAAAAACTATATCGCTCTTCCATTCTCTATATCTATGCAAAATACCAATGACGATAAGTTAGACAAGGTTATTTAATTCTGCCCCATAGTGAGACAGACAAGACTTTATTGTATTATAAAATTGATTATTCTTGTAAAATTTTTATTGAAAGCAGCCAATTGTAAGAATTATTTAAAAAAAAAGGAATGAGGAACAGGCTTAGGTATTTATTGGATTTAATATAGTATTTAGAAGGATGTAGTTTGGTAAGGGTGAGGTTAAGCAAAGATTACCAAGTTACAAAAGTTACTTAAAAAGACATTTTAAATACCTAATATTTTTTCTATCAATTTTGGGTAGGGTTCATTTGACCACTTTTGACGATTTCATCCCCTCCGGCTCCACAGCTACAGGGAAAGGGGTCCCGGAGGGTAGTTATATCAAACCTAGAACCTTGTTGATATAAACTCTGATACGAAGTTTCACTGCTGTCCCTCAGCCTCTCCCTAGAAAATCCCATTTTCCTGTATTTGGAAAGGTTTTCCCTAGGGAGTGGGCCTTCTCAAATTTTCCAGGATATGTGGCTTATACCAATCCTAGGAAAACCTTAAGGTCTAGCCTTGTGCCTAGTTTAATCGAAATCGTTAGAGCCGTTTTTGAGAAAATCCCAAAAATCCCTTGAAAAAAGGCCTAGGGAAAAAATGAAATAATCGTCTGGAATTATGGCCAAACTGAGCCTATGTACCAAGTTTGAGAAAAATCGGTTGAAAATTGAAGGCTCCAGCTTGGTAACAGACATACCGACATACCCACATTTTTTAAAAACCACTTTTTTGGAATCAGGGACCCTAAAAACACACAGTATTATATGTATAATATAATAAAGTAAAAAAGTTATTCTATTTTTGAATAAAAAAATTTCTAGTGACGTATTTACATTCATTGAGACAGTAGGCCAATCGGAATCACGCTAAATTCACATTTTTCGGCTTGATCCCGTGGAAAAGTGCATTATAATGTAGTGAAAGACAGTTGAGAGACAAACTTTTTTTCATCTTGCATGTTATTTTTTTCATTTCTTCGTTCAGTGGAGTTACGAAAGTTATGTGTTGAAGTCACTGTCACTTGAATTTAGAGTTAAGAAAAATCATTTTCAATTGTAACATTGCATGAAAAACTTCATCAAAGAACATGCAACTTCTGTTTTTATCATTTGTTTAAATTTAACATATAGCTCATATATAATTTTGTAATTCCCTTTATTTTGATACTCTACTCGATAGGTTTGGTTAATTTTTTAACATAACGTATTACTTTTTCGTGCAAAAAATCCGCCATTTTGCTAGTCATTTTTTCAAACACCTATCTACTGGTGCCCGCATTTATCCAGAGTTTGAACTTATCCATCGTCTTTATTTGTTGCATTGCACTCATATTGGTACCGGTACTGTTAGTATGTCCTTAACATTCTTATACCCAACTACGAATAGTGTAATCAGATACCTGTGTGGGTTATTTAATTGTATTTTATTTTAGAAAATAATGAATTTAATTTGTACTGTATATTTTCGTAAAAGATTAAATTTCATTTCATATAAGTAAAGATGTTATCTTCTAATGACTGGAACTACAATACAAACTATTTTTAAAGTATACACTAAATTTACAGGTTGTTGTTTAATCGGCCTTAATTACATGAAATTAAGGAGTATTTAAGCATTTTGTTTTGAAATCTGTATAGTCATGCGAACAGTATTACAGGCACGAGTCATTTTTCATTCACAAATATCAAATATTGAGATCCAGTTAGTGAAAGAGTTTACAAAAAAAACCGATGGAAAAAGTAGTTTGGAAAAAATAGATCCGGCAAAAATAGACTCGGAATAAATTGCTACGGAGAAATAGACCGGGAAGAATAGATAATAAAAAAAAAAATAATAACTCAAAAAAATAATCCCAAAAAAAACCACCTGAAAAAAATAAATGAAAAGAAGGTTCGCAAAGTACAAAATTTTTTATTTTTTTCAAAATAAAACATTATTTTTGTATATTTTGGTCAATTTTAAGCAAAAAAGCACTTCTGTAATTTTTTCTCTGGGTGCTTAGTTTTCGAAATAAAAATTCTTGGAAAACTAAAAATGCAATATTGGATTTTAAGAAAATGTGTTATCTTTCAGGGAACTCGCTAAGCCAACGCAGCTCCTGCACTACGAATTTTCTTACTAATGTTATAGTTATATCACTATAATGTTATTTAGTTTTTTTTATCCAATCCTATTTTAAAAAATTCTTGAAGGACTTTGCGGAACACCTTGTATTGCTATGTGCGGTTCAAAGGAAAGCAATAAACAAATTTCAAAAAATTTTAAATTATTAGAAAATTGAAAATTTTTTTGAAATTATTTTATAAATTTAAGAATAGGAGATTGGATTAAATTTTTTTTTTTCATTTTAAATTTCCTAATTAAACCAAGAAGAAGATACCCACTAGTAACGTCATAAGTGGATATAGTCATAGAGATTACATATAAAGTTTTGCTTTGCTAAATGGAGATGGGCAAACCTTTGAATGCAATCTTTAATTGCTTATAACTTCTTCAGTTTTTAATCAATGTTCACTTTCAAATTTTGTCATGGTTTCAAGTCTTCTTTTACATTTTTATGGGTAGGATGGTCATTTCGACATCAGGATTATAACCTATTATTAACTGTAAAAATTTCAAGTATAGTAATAATAATAATAATTGGGATTCACCTACGTTTCTCTGACATATATGTCTATAACAGAGGCTACCCGTATCATTAGTTTTTAATCTTTATTTATTTAACTACATCCGTATACAAGTAAGTTTATGATGTGGGTTGAGTCGGTTACTTCGTAGTTACACAGGCGAACGCAGTGTGATCAATTTTACAGCCCCATTATATGTAATTGTTCACACTGTTGAAACCTTAGTCTAAATAGACAAACGGTTAAAGTCGTTTTTGCTTAATCCCGCTCAGCTACTTAGCCTTTTTATACCATGTATATATGAAATATACATAGTATATTAAGTTTAGTCCCAAGTTTGTAAAACTTAAAAATAATGATGCTAGGAAAAAAATTTTGTCATAGGTGTTCATAAAATCACCTAATTAGTCCATTTCCGGTTGTCCGTCCGTCCGTCTGTGGACAAGATAACTCAAAAACGAAAAAAGATATCGAGATGAAATTTTTACAGCGTACTCAGAACGTAAAAAGTGAGGCCAAGTTCGTAAATGAGCATCATAGGTCTATTGGGTCTTGTAAACCGTTAGAGATAGAACAAAAGTTTAAATGTAAAAAATGTTTCTTATTAAAAATTAAACAACTTTTGTTTGAAACATTCTTTCGTCAACATCACTGTTCACCCGTGAGGGCGCAAATTAGGCGAAAATTTTATAATATGTACTATACTTGATTATCACTTATGTATGTGTCACATGTTTGTATGTGTAATGTGATAAAGAAACCAACACTGACTATACATGGTATTTCAACAATTAACTCAGTCAATTGTTTGTTTTCACTTGTTTAAGTATAGTATATAAAATATAGATATCAATTTTGAGAAATATCGATTTATATTTTCCATTTAGCCCCATGTGGGCAAGGTATCAAATCAGGACATTACAGTTTATCCAGTTGGACGTTTCGTCTTCTTATTTTCTTCTTTATTGAAACTTCTTCAGCAACTACAAAGTAGGTAATTTGTAGTTGCAAGAGAAGTCTCAATAAAGAGACGGAACGTCAAACTGGACCAACTGTAATGTTCTGATTTGATACCTTGTCCAACTTCTCTGTGATTCAATTTGTTTATAAAATTATTTTAATGTTTTATATAATTCTTTAGCAAATTTTTGCACTTACCTATTTTATTTGATAGATGAATGTCTGGTTTGCAATATACAGCAAGATAAGCAACAATATTATTTCTTTCTTCTATCCCTAGATACAGTATTTCTTAACATTAAAAATCTTATAAAACTGTAATAGCACTGTCCTTTTCTACTATACCAAGACAAAATTGTCTCTATCAATTCTGTTTTCTTCTGTAAAAAGTAGCTAAATGAAAATATTCAACTTTCAAACGATATTTTATAATTTAACCTAAATTCAAAAAAAAACAAGTGAAAAGAAACAATTGACTGAGTTAATTGTTGAAATACCATGCATAGTCAGTGTTGATTTCTTTATCACATTACATATACAAAAATGTATAGACAGTGTTGATGCGCAATCGTTTGTTTTTTGACGTCACGTAAATAACAAAAGATATTCACTTTTAAATACACACACACACACAACTGATATTCTTATATTAATACATACTATAAAATTTGCACCTAATTAACGCCCTCGTGGGTAAACAGTGATGTTTACAAAAAAATGTTTGAAACAAAAGTTTTTTCTTTTTTTATAAGGAATATTTTTTACATTTAAACTTTTGTTCTATCTCTAACGGTTTGACCTTCACTTTTTACGTCCTGAGTACGCTGTGAAAATTTCAGCTGATCTTTTTTCGTTTTTGAGTTATCGTGTCCACATACGGACGGACGGACGGACAACCGGAAATGGACTAATTAGGTGATTTTATGAACAGCTATGACAAAATTTTTTTCCTAGCATCATTATTTTTAAGCGTTACAAACTTGGGACTAAACTTAATATACTATGTATATTTCATATATACATGGTATAAAAAGCTATTTATATTCATAAGAGCTTTAAGTCTATTTTTGGTTTCAATATCTACTTAATATTATAACAGATAAAATGTAATGTTGGACCTAGCACCGATTTAATTCATCATCGGATTAGGTTTTTGTAAAACAGTTACGATAATATTTAATAAGCAAGCTCATTTTCTTACTTCCACTTATTGGTTTGAAAATGCCACGGATATGTGTTAATGTTATTGACCCAAATTATAACTGAAGTAGATAATCTCGTTTAATAAAGTTCTAATTAACCATAAGCTTCTTTCATTTTGAATATCAGTTAATAAAAATAAGTACCATGAAATTAAAATAGTAATACATAGCAGCAACACAGTTGGTGGTAGAAGTGCTCCCACTACATAACCAACCTGTCATCATTCCAAACAGATTTTTTAATGAATTTAAATAAGTTAATTTACATTTTTTTATACTTACACAACTATAGTATACTTCAACATGATAATTACAGTTTTAATATAATACACCTATACTGGAGTAAATCTAAGCAAAAAAAGGCTGTTATATGGATTAAAAGTTCGAGCAGTGAAACTTGGGGGTTTTTCTTTTCACATCAAAATAAGTATTTTTTGAAATTTTTTACTTTCCCGGAGTGGTGCAACATGTTTAAAAAACAAAATGGCGTCAAAAATGAAATTTTTTTCAGAAATTTTATCATTTTTATTTTATATTCGCAAAAGGAGACATCAGTGCATATCCAAATTTGGTAGGTTTGTAGTCCATGTTAAGAACTACTCCTCATAATTTTTTGGTGGGGTTTCGCCCCTTCCCCTCCCAGTTATATATATATGTATACATACATATAGTAAAACAGTTCATTTGACTATAACTTGAAAAATATTCGATTGATTTTAATGAAACTAATATCAATAGTAGGTTTTATTACTTACAACTTTCGGTTAAAATTTTAGCGAAATCCGTTAAATAGTTCGGCCAAAATTTCCAATTTAGGTAATTGTTTAAAATGGCTGCCATTTTATGCCATTTTGTCCTACGAGGTTAAATTTTTTTTTAAATTGTAGCATTTTTTATTATCTTTCGATTTTATAATAAGTGGCTTACCCGTAAAATGACTGCTTGATCCATATTTTTGCGAAAAACGGAAAATTTAACACTTTCTGGAAATAATTGTTTGGGGGGTGTATGGACTGGCTTTGGGGGGTGTTTTTTGCTTTGGCATGAGAAAACTATTTTTAAAAGAGGTCTATATGGTTTAAAGCAAAATTTTTAAGTTTTAACCCCCGCGCTGTAAGGGGGAAGGGGTGTATGAAATAAATGTATCATAAAAGATTTTAAAAAGCGGTCAAAAAAGTTTAAAATGCTAAAGTAACCCAAAATTTTAGATGCTTTTATTAATATAGCACTTTTTACAACATCCACCCCTTCCCCTCCCGCTTTCATATTTTTTGCAAATTCAAAATTTTTATGACGTATAAAAGGGTTTTTGGGGTCGCTGATCTCGAACTTTTGGCCCAAATAAGTACACCCCCTAAAAATATTACAATTGTTTTTGATAATCTATTGCAAAATTCGAGATCAGCGACCCCAAAAACCCTTTTATACGTCATAAAAATTTTGAATTTGCAAAAAATATGAAAGCGGGAGGGGAAGGGGTGGATGTTGTAAAAAGTGCTATATTAATAAAAGCATCTAAAATTTTGGGTTACTTTAGCATTTTAAACTTTTTTGACCTCTTTTTAAAATCTTTTATGATACATTTATTTCATACACCCCTTCCCCCTTACAGCGCGGGGGTTAAAACTTAAAAATTTTGCTTTAAACCATATAGACCTCTTTTAAAAATAGTTTTCTCATGCCAAAGCAAAAAACACCCCCCAAAGCCAGTCCATACACCCCCCAAACAATTATTTCCAGAAAGTGTTAAATTTTCCGTTTTTCGCAAAAATATGGATCAAGCAGTCATTTTACGGGTAAGCCACTTATTATAAAATCGAAAGATAATAAAAAATGCTACAATTTAAAAAAAAATTTAACCTCGTAGGACAAAATGGCATAAAATGGCAGCCATTTTAAACAATTACCTAAATTGGAAATTTTGGCCGAACTATTTAACGGATTTCGCTAAAATTTTAACCGAAAGTTGTAAGTAATAAAACCTACTATTGATATTAGTTTCATTAAAATCAATCGAATATTTTTCAAGTTATAGTCAAATGAACTGTTTTACTATATGTATGTATACATATATATATAACTGGGAGGGGAAGGGGCGAAACCCCACCAAAAAATTATGAGGAGTAGTTCTTAACATGGACTACAAACCTACCAAATTTGGATATGCACTGATGTCTCCTTTTGCGAATATAAAATAAAAATGATAAAATTTCTGAAAAAAATTTCATTTTTGACGCCATTTTGTTTTTTAAACATGTTGCACCACTCCGGGAAAGTAAAAAATTTCAAAAAATACTTATTTTGATGTGAAAAGAAAAACCCCCAAGTTTCACTGCTCGAACTTTTAATCCATACACAAGGCGTAATTTCACTCTACTACTAACACAATAAAAATAATAATAATGAAAATGAGAATTAAGACAATAAGACTGATGACAGAAATTTAAAATAGGTTTTGTGTAATATGAGTTCTAATCTTTATTACCGATCAGAAAGGAATAAGTTGTAAAATAAAAAATAATATAGGTAGGTGATGCAATGGCAATTTAGTTACCTCAAGGGGTACTACTACTACTTAAAGTCACGCAATAACCTGATATAGCTTTAGTTATGTGGAATTTAATAAAATACAATAATTATACCGGGTATTAAGGATGTGTTGTACTCGAGAATTATTATAAAATGGATTTATTTTTTCAATAATATACTGGTAAATAAACAAATAAAACGATCCCGACGAATACTTATTAATTTTTTTAATTATTAAAAGTTGATCGGTAGATGCATGCCAATAATGTGAAAAGGATCCAAATTAATATCATAAACAAGTGAAAACAAACAATTGACTGAGTTAATTGTTGAAATACCAGGCATAGTCAATGTTGATTTCTTTATACCATTACACATACAAACATGTGACACATACATAACTGATAATCAAGTATAGTACATATTATAAAATTTCCGCCTAATTGGCGCCCTCACGGGTAAACAGTGATGTTTACGAAAAAATGTTTCAAACAAAAGTTGTTTAACTTTTAATAATGAACATTTTTTACATTTAAACTTTTGTTCTGTCTCTAACGGTTTAAGAGATGGGTCCTACGGACCCAAGACCCAATTGACCTATGATGCTCATTTACGAACTTGACCTCACTTTTTACGTCCTGAGTACGCTGTAAAAGTTTCAGCTCGATATCTTTTTTCGTTTTTGAGTTATCGTATCCACAGACGGACTAACGGACCGACGGACAGACAACCGGAAATGGACTAATTAGGTGATTTTATGAACACTTATGACAAAATTTGTTTCCTAGCATCATTATTTTTAAGCGTTACAAACTTGGGACTAAACTTAATATACTATGTATATTTCATATATACATGGTATAAAAATAGAGAATATATCTTTTGACATACGGTATAAAAATACTTTTGTTCTAATTTGTGTTTGTGAAGTGTAAAATATAAAAACACTTTCAATCAAATTTATTATGTTAAATTTGAACGATTAAATGTTTTGGGCGTCAGACATGAAGATTCTCCTTTTTAACGATAGGTTACAATACATTTAGATGTGTATGTAGTATCATAATTTTTGTGCTTTATAAGTGGTGTCCAATTTTAGAAAAAGTTAAATTGGCGCGTTTAAAACTGCTATTAGCATCATAAGAAAATTTTTTTAAAGAAACCCTTTTGTCAGCGGTCTTTATTTATATGACTAGGATGTTACAAAAGTACGTAGCGGAATAAATTGCACGGGATTATACTCAAAGTTTAAGGTTGAAATTTTCAATAACTTTTTGAATCGATTTCAAGTGAATAATCAATCGGTGAAAGTAAGTACTTACGTAATATTTTCAAATTGAAAACTGATACAAGGTATCCACGGTTGACAGTTGTGTAAAAGTACATGAAACAGCAACACGCTGTCAAATTATGGCCGTACAAAAACGAATTCATTCGAATTCATCTAAGTAGAAATGTAACGGCATCTGCTGAATTATAGGAAAACACAAAAAAGAGACAAATTTCTTCTTTTTAAAAAGAAACTTCGATATTTTAAGAGCCATATTTCAGTAACTATTTAACTTCTACACTGATCTGATTTGAAAGAAAATTTAATATAGGTAATTTAAAAACGATAATAATGATAACAATTTTCAAAACCCACACGATTAAGGAGCTATTGGCGAAAATACGAAAAAATTACGACAAAATCGACCATATTTTTCGGCCACCATTTTGTACGCACAGCATCTTGAGGGTTGCAAATCTGGATTTAGACTCACGGTAATGGTCTAAAAAGTGAAGTTAAGAAAATTATTGGCTATAACGTGGCAAACTGCTAGCTATTTATATTATTTAAAAAATATTTGTGCAACTTATATAAAAAATTCATTCTTGCGTGATTTTTTTCCACAAAAATGCATTTTAACTTAATAGCAATAAAAATTGATTTTAACTTTTGGTGCAAGATCCCAACTTTTTTGAAAATAAAATTTACCTCATAATTGGTGATAATGTAGCATTCTACAGGTGAAATAACTTTTAAAATCGGTTAAGTAGTGAACTCAAATATGATGTTTTAAATATATTTTCATACAAACTTTCATCCCCTATTTCACCATTTTGGGGATGAATTTCGAAAATCCTTTCTTATGGGACACCTACAGTATATAATCAATATCTTCACGAAATTAAAACTTCTATCATTAGCGATTCCGGCTGGCCGTCGATATATCAGTCGCGACATTGGCGATTCCCACTTCAAATTATTCCCCCATCTGAAATGTTTCTCATTTAAAAAAACAAAAATAATTATTTTGAAAAAAAAAAAATCATCAAAATCGGAACTGTTATTAAGGACTCCCTAAGAATGGCAGTTTTATGTATTCCTTTATCCGACTAATTAAACTAACTGAAATGTTTATTCTAGGTTTTTTAGTTGTACGTATTTTTAATACAAATAGATGATACGTTTACAAGGTTTAAAATAATGTAATTTATAATAAAATTAATTTCATTTACGTGTATTTTAATACACAGAAACAATCTCGATTATGTAATATACCTACGTGAGCTAATTAATAATCTAGAAGAAAACTAATTCGTTTTGTTTTTAATTTAAATTATTATATCTAAATCTGTATTATTCATTGCTAAAACTGTACGCTTTTCAATATATTTCCTCCTTCTACATTTTATAGTAAAGATTGCAACGTTTTTGTTATAAATTAAACTAGGAAATAGATATTCCAATATCAGTATTCTTTGTTTGATTCTAGTATTACTTTAAAACTTATATATTCAACTAAATTTTTTTTAGTGTTCTATTACAATTATGTTCGTGGCTAAGCTTACGTTTACTAATTTCCGAACAATTATTATTTTAAACAGCTTATTTTTAAAACTGAAAACTGTGTGAACATATGGTGTTTTCAAAATAAAAGTTCATTGGAAGTGGACTAAACAAATTTAGGGCTGTTATTACTCGGCCTAACAGTTTATTTCTAAAAACTTCGACTGTAAATAGCAGTGAAAACATCCAAATTAAAAATTTTAAACGCCATCGCTTCAAAGATCGTACAAGTATTATTTGCAAAAAATATTTTATTCAAAATTTCGTATTTTTCACAAAAGGATATGAAACGCGGTTGAAGAGTTCAATGTGTTTTTATATGTTTGTAAGATTGTCATCTGATTATTTTTAAATAGATTGTGGGAGCGTTTTTACACTCATAACTTGAAAAAGAAAAATCGCACAAGAATGATTTATAAACGAAGCAAAAGAAGAAAAACAAAGCTTTCTTATGGATATAAGTCAGTTTGTTAAAATTTGTAAATTTTCTTGGTGTAAAAAAACTAGCTGTTTTGTATAGAAACTAATATTATTTTCATAGGTATAATATACGAAATGTAAATAGACCACAACCTGATAGAGCTGAGGCCCTTACAAAACCAATTTCTAATGTTGAAGATTGTAATGTTGAAGATTATTTTGCTAATACTGTATTATATTTTAATTCGGTAGTTAGAAAGATTCATTGTGATATCTTTGGTCTTGGGGTACGAATCTTTTTCATCCCCGGTTCAATTCCAGCTAAAGCAAGAATTCTTTCTTAAGAACTTCCTTGTAAATAGTGTTTCACCGAATTCTCCAAATTGGTATTAATGTCTTGTCCTGACCGTGAAACGTAAACATTATTTAAAATTACGATTTCGCAAAATTGCACCCACTCCAATAACTTCCTATAGTGGGAAGTTAACAATCCTAGTGTTACAAAATTTTGGGTTAACCCGTAACTGCACATGAGTGAAAGAATAACATTCTAATATAAATTCTCCACTATTTCTTACCCGTTACGAATATGAGCAACGGATCTCAGACATAATTATATCATCACGCTTATTTCTACAAATTTCAATGATTCCCCTTATATAAAACAATAATAAAAATTTCGATCAAATTTCTTCATTATGCGCCTGTACCAGCTGGACTATTAGCTATACCTTGTTTACGTGAATTCAGAAATGGAAGATTACAAACTATATTTTTAAAGTTGGCATATTCATGTTGATTGTTAAAATATAGGTTTTTGTTATTTAAGAATAAATATATTTTATTTGGAATGAAAGACTTACTTAGAGATGTACCTATAAAATAAAAATGAAAATGCATCTTGAAAATAAAATCATAATGACATCGAAAAGATAGATGATTCTGAAGAAACAACAAAAGTTAGATCAATCACTGACTTTTTCACTAGTTTTATTATTTCAACATATGTAATGTACTGTATAGTATATAGTATAGTAGTACATTATATGTTTTGAGAGCAACCAGTTCGTATATTTATTTATAACATATATATTTATTTCAGCAAAACTTACTTATGTGAAACTTAATGCTTAGCTTATGGATACTGTTTTGTGTAAGTAATATATATCATGTGTGTATACTACAGGCGAATTTTTATTTAATTCATGTCTCATATGAACACTTAATACCTAACCAGTGACAAAATTATCAATCCTAAAACTAACAAGTGAAAAGAAACAAGAGTTAATTGTTGAAATACCATGCATAGTCAGTGTTGATTTCTTTATCACATAACACATACAAACATGTGACACATACATAACTGATAATCAAGTATAGTACATATGTAAATGACTTTATAGGTTTCTGCATTACCGACCGACATTTAGTGTATAGTTTGTACACATATTATAAAATTTTCGCCTAATTGGCGCCCTCACGGGTAAACAGTGATGTTTACGAAAAAATGTTTCAAACAAAAGTTGTTTAATTTTTGATAAGGAACATTTTTTACATTTAAACTTTTGTTCTATCTCTAACGGTTTATAAGATGGGTCCTACGGACCCAAGACCCGATTGACCTATGATGCTCATTTACGAACTTGACCTCACTTTTTACGTCCTGAGTACGCTGTAAAAATTTCAGCTCGATATCTTTTTTCGTTTTTGAGTTATCGTGTCCACAGACGGACGGACGAACAGACAACCGGAAATGGACTAATTAGGTGATTCTATGAACACCTATGACAAAATTTTTTTCCTAGCATCATTATTTTTAAGCGTTACAAACTTGGGACTAAACTTAATATACTATGTATATTTCATATATGCATGGTATAACTAGGGCAAAATAATCAGATTTAACGATGTAATTTTATTAAATTTGTTAAACGAACGAAACCAGAAGGTTTTCTCTAAGAACCCTTCAGATTTTTATGAAAATTTTTTGTGGAATTAATAGATAGAAAAAATTATGAAAGTTAAGTTGAACATTATAAAATTTAACACAAAATATTAAATGCAATTAATGGTGGAAACTCATATAAATAGTGACCTTACTATATACTTATGCACTTATTTGCGCTCCCACCATATTTATCTAAAACTGTGAGCAGGTATTTGAATAGTCTTGAGCAGGTCATCAGCCGGATCGAAGGCCGAAGACCTGTCCAAATGATAGTAGTGAAATTTATCATTGAAGGGTCAGATAAGAAGGAGGTGATCTTGCGATCTCCCAAACATCCGTGTTTTGCAGCGAGGGAGCTCAAAATTTTGAAATAGATGTTCTGATATTGATATTGCTAAAATTATGTTGGGAAGTATATATCTTTTGAAACATGACAACTGAAACGTATGATCACACACATGCACTGGAAATAATCAAAGACATATCGACTTGACAAAAATTTACGAGCATTTGGGGTTGTCTTTGTGTCGACGTTTGTCAGGATTTCATGTTGTGTCACTGGTTGTAATAACAATCCTGCATTATTCAAGAAAGGTAAACCAAAATCATTTGATATATTCATCAAACAAGTGAAAAAAAGTTAATTGTTGAAATACCCTAATAAATATTCAGATAATTTAGGTAGGATGAAATTTCCATATAGTTTCTGCCTTTTCATTTTCAACCCGCTGACTGCAACCTGCTAACGTCAAGTTCATGTTGCTATACTCGATTCGATCCAAATGATTCAAAATATAATTGTGGGGATTGGCCAGTTGCCGCACTAGTATTTCATGTTCTTATTGTACGCCGTGAACTTTATTAACAGGTAGAATGTTGAAGGGTATTTCAACAACTCATTTTTCGAGTTTCAACCAAATGACAAGTTAAAAAAATCACAATATATTTACTACCTCGTAGGCAGCATTTCCTGAAGAATGGATCAATGTACATTGTATTCGTATCCAGTACCTCAAATTTAAGCATTCATGAGCTCTGCTCTCATTTGTTTCTCTTTTCGAAAATTTTTTCTTGTTTGAATACGTTTGCCATAAAAAATATATTTATATTTGATGCCCGAAAAATTATTAGGATTTATGGCACTGACAAAAAATTCTTATTACCAACCGGTATGAGGTTGTCTCAACCTCATACTTTTAAACAATCTGATTTATTCTACCACTTATAATTATTATAACAAAATAATGATGTGATTGTCACAACTACATGAGCAGGTAAAAAAAAATATTTATACCTGCTTATAGGTTTATTTAAAAAAATTAGATTTCTTCGAGTCGTATTTGAACCAGCGACATATGGATTACTTCGCATTGATGCTTGTTGCATATATACCAAATAGTATATATTATACAAATGATCAATAAGTTTATTTCAAACTTTCTTTAAGTTATTAACAACAATCTTCATGTAGTTGGCTCAATCACATATGGACTAGACATGATAGATATGCGATCATCATAACCAAATCCTCTATTTAAATCAAACGCAAAGAAATTTTCTTTTAATTAATCGGTTCGCTTTATTTACACGATTATATATGCCAACTAAGTACAATTGTATTTTCCATCAATAAAATACATGACTTTAAACTAAAATCAATCTTTTTCATAGAAGTAATGATTTTATTTATTTAACTTCAGTGATTCAAACCCAATTATAAATTCAATCCCAATCTATTGTAAAAACAAATATTTAGCTGTTTGTGTTCCAATCGTTAGGCAATTGTTTGAAGGTATTTTTACTTTATTTCAATATGAAACGGCCAAGGGATCAGGTTGTCATTATTTTAATTTTTTTTCAGTGTATAAGCCGAATCGCAATACACAAGGCAATGTCTACGTGACCAATGCAGCAAATATTTTCAAGTATTATTTTCGAGTACTAGTATCATTTGCTTTCAAGTTGAAATGCCATCAAGTGATTTTTAGGTATGTATGAATCACCCTATAAGTTGATTGCATTGCAAACAAACAAAAAGCACTTGTGCAAAGTAAAATGTAGTATGTGAATTTATTTATTTGAAAAGTTAGTTTGAAGGAAAACAGATGAATTCATTGTATGACCCTTGACTATTTACGTAAATATGAAGAAAAAAAAACATAAGAATGGGCCTATTTGTATGTGGAAATTGAAAAATTTTAACAAAAATAAATACTAATATTATACATATAAAAACAAAAAGAATTATCATTAATTACTAAAACTCGCGGATCTTGAAAAAGAAATGTCGCATGATTATAAAAAGAATATTTCAACGAACATAATATTTTTACGGAGCGTCATTACATATATTGATCTTATTTTATTTTTTCAAATGTTCCTAGCCTTACGATAGCCATGACGACACCTCCGGTGTAAGACTTTTGTACAACTTCAGTGGTAAATTTGCAAGTTCACCTCTTTGTCGTTAAAATAAGCCTTAGTATAGCTCAAATGGATTAAGGATTACAAATTCACATGAATGCCAATATTGTGTACTTTTAAGGAAGTATAAATAATTTTTTTTAAGACACGTTAGAAGATATGTAAAATATGTATAATAAATAATATTTGGTAAGGTAAAATCTAATAGTTTAGCGTCAGCAACATGCTATGAATTAAGCGACAGAAATTCACTGCGACCTAGAAATAACATTTATTTTTACCAACATCTATATTTAATAATAGTTATAGCTGTACAATTAACTATTAAGTTAGTGATTCTGATTTTTCATAGCTTCTGAAAACTGTTCATAGATGGCGTATAAAATTTGAAAACATGATTTTCATAATAGTGTTTTATAGACATATTAATAATTTCAATCTAATAACAAACTAAAATATGCCGTTATACATTTTATAAACGTTATATATTCCACCGACTGTCTTCATGACTGACTATCATTTTTTTCTTTTAAATTTTTACTTACAAGTCTTATTTTACGTCACGTTTAACCTCAAATATAAGCATTAATTAAGTCTTATTTGTTTCTTTTTACGAAAATTTTCCTTGTTCGAGTATTTTGACATAAATTTAAATATAATAATTTTACCTGATGAAAGGAAAATTATTAGGATTTTCGCAATATTCAATTGGTGTATATCAAAACAAGTTTGCTTCAAAGACTAATCTGCGTAAATAGGCTAGAAATGCAACTTTACACTTCCCCACACTACGAATGTAAACACTTTAGAACACAAGTTATTTTTTATAGAAAAAAAAAAAAGTTTAACGACGTAAGACAAATATTAAACATACACTTCCGTCGCAAGAAAACAATTCTGTGGGCCATGGCCATGAAGAGATTGACAAGAAATTTAGATAATTTCATTTAGGCACGTCACTTCTGAATGGACGGTTGTTGAAATAGTTCTTCGAACTTTTTAACTAAGGAAACAGAGATTTAATATACGAATTTTTCGGTCGATCGAATGATGATCTGGCTGACAAGTAAACCAACAAAAATCGTTTCTATGTGTATAAAAATATAGACCTGTGCTAGTGATTGGGATTATTTTAAGTAAATATAATGTTACTCTTTACTTTTACAATTAATCTACATTAATCTGAAATTATTTTTAAGAAAACGAACCGACGTGATTTTGTGCCCATGAAGGTATGGGAAGTATTTGTAAATAACATTGTTTTCTACTCCATAAAGTATCTCAACGCTTTGGGAAATTCTTATTGGAAAAAAGTGATTTAAGATTAAAAAAAAAAAAAAGTTTCATAGAGTGCCTTCTGTGTTCATAATCAACATCTGTATATTGTAAAACTATAATTTCCTTTCATATTAATTCATACGGTTGATCAAGCTACACGTAAAGGCCAGTTTAAAAGATGATTAATTGAATGAAGTTACATGTAGAAATCTAATATAAAACATAGTTAATGTTGTTTAAAAATATTTTCGAAAACTTGAAAATTTAATTGAAAGTGAAGATTTACATTAACGTTTCAACTTTTTTCTATCTGTATTGTGGATTTGAACTTTTTTCCTAACTTAATTAGAAAAAAAGATATGTCAAAATGTATTGATTATTTTAGTCAGAAAACTTATTCTCTTTTCTACAAGTTACGGACAAAAGTTTTATTTCGTTAATTATTACTTTCAATATTATGTACATTTTCACAAAAGTTTTATTAAGATGAATTTTCATTTGAAACAAGAACGAGAAAAAAATGGTTTCATGGTTTTTTTTCGTTTTTTTGTTTTAAAGAAGATAATCCAATATACTTATAATATTAATCTGAAAAACATATAAGAAAAAAATTTTATATTTTCGTTGTAGTTTCATATACAGTGAAAAGCAAAAATATAAAAAATTAGTTTTTTTTAGATTCCTAATAAGCTTAACACAAAATTAAAGTTTAAAAATTTTAATTTATTTCGTTTGACGAATACATAAAGCTTATTATATAGGAATAAAGGAATACATATACGTGCATAATCAAGGAAAACTTAAAGGTTATTATAGATTTAAGAAATTCTTCAAATCAAAATAAAATTCATCAAGATTGACTGTTTTTTCTGATAACATTAAGAACACAAAATAAAAAGCTGAGTTTACCGAGAAATAACCGAAAATAGTCTTCAAATGCTCATAAAATTAATCGTGTTGATTTTATTATTTGAGTAGATTTTTACACAATATTCTCCATCGGCCTCTTACTCTCTTCGGTCTTCGAGTATCTCCAAAGGAAAATGAAACGTTTGATTTTCCGTAGGTGACTTAACGGTGGTCAAAGCGAAGGAGGATAAGTAAAGGAATTCGGAAAAGATGCTGTTCATTTCTCTTTAGTGAATCTTTTGTTATATATAGAAGAGTCTTATAATAGTATTGATTACACTTAAGAAGAGTTTTAATCGGGTTGGTATTGATTATACTTAAGAATTAAACATTTTTCGAAAGGTTACAACGAAACATACTTGGGAAGCGCGTGGTTAGTATCACCCGCTAGCGTAGGTTTTACAGTTTCAATCATATTTGGTCGGGTAGGTTTTAAGGCACTATTTCTTAAACTAATTTTAAGCGATTCTTGTTCGTTAAAATTTTGAGAAGAAAACATTTATTACTAATTATACTCACAATCAAAACCATTATTTTAAAGCAGAAAAAATGCTAAAATGTACTCACCTGAAAAAATAAAAATAAAAATTTGTTAATATAAAATAATTTATTATAAATGATAAATTCATTATTAAATATTAATTTTTAACGAATAAACAAATATTAAAAACTAGGAAATTCATTTTGTATTACGACAGAATAGAAACTTAATTACTTTTTTGATCGAGAGACAAGTTACTACTACTCGAGAGAGAAGTTAAAGCTATTTCCTGTAATAAAAGTAATGGATTGTTTCTTAAGCTTACTCTATACCAATTACTAGCCCGTGAACAACAAATTTCGCGCCAACACAAAATAAAACTCAGAAGTCTTTCATTTATGGGTAAATAAGTTAAATTTTTCATTTGAAGTGCATATAAAAATTTTGGTCCAAAAAAACAACTTGGAGTTAAATATAAACCGAAAAGAAAAAAAACAAGTCCAGCAGTTTATGAAGATTGGAGCCAGTGTAGATTCTAATGAATCCCAACTGTTAAAGTTGCTATATTTAACTCAGTCGAGTGTTTTGATTTTTTTAAATATTTTTTATTTTATTTCACCCTTTTTGTAAGAATTTTCAAATACCTATTCAACGATATCCCACTTACCATAGTTTGCCGACTTTTATTTTCAGCCTTTGTATGTATGTTTGGTACTTTGAGACCAACCGCGTGAACCAATTTTAATGATTTTTACGTAATTCAATTTGTCTATTTAATAACAATTCAATGATAACCCACTGAAAATAGTTCGCCGACTTTCATTGTTTGCTTTTTCATAATATGTCGTCTGCTTGTCGCCCAATTGAATTTTCATTACTGCTATATTTTTATTAGCACTCGCAAAGACAAATCTGTTGACGTCAGAATCCTTAAAATCGTCAGACACGTTTGGTCTCTAGTGTGCCACATAGAGACACGCATACATTACTTTGTACAATATGGCGCCTGGTGGTCGCCATATTGATATGTCATTACTGCCATATCTTCAAAAGCGCTCGCAAGTAAGACAAATCTGTTGACGTCAGAATCCTTAAAATCGTCAGACACGTTTGGTCTCTAGTGTGCCACATAGAGACACGCATACATTACTTTGTACAATATGGCGCCTGGTGGTCGCCATATTGATATGTCATTACTGCCATATCTTCAAAAGCGCTCGCAAGTAAGACAAATCGATTGATGTCAGAATCATCAAAATCAAAGCACGCGTTTGAACTCTAGTGTTCTACATAGGAACACATATACATTCTTTTTCACAATGTCTCGTCTGTTGGTCGTCATATTGAATTTTCATGACTGTCTTATCTTCAGTAGCACTCGCAAAGCTGACAAAAATCGGTTGCCGTCTAAATGATCAAAATCGGCCCACTTTTGTCTATAGTGTGCCATATAGGAAGATACATATATAGACTGATAAACATATTACCATTCCTTTGCGTTGCTCAGTCGATTAAAAAGTAAATTCTGCATTTTGACATTTTCAATTGAATTAATTATTTTAATCATTAATTATTTGAAGCTATTTCAACACAAAAATTGAATAGAAAATGTCCAATTGTACCAATATTCTTATATCTTAGAATATCATTTTGTTCTAGAATCATCTAAAAATATCGTTTATATAGAACCGTAAGAGAACATATATTGTTTGTAATGCAGTTTCAATCCATTTCTCTTGACATCTTAATAAAGTGTAGATATATTTCAAATTATTGCAGAATAGATATTGAATTGATTGCTTTTTATGTATAGTCACAATGTTTTTGATAATTCATTCAAAATTCATTAACTTTTTCAAATCTTTCTTACAAATATCGAGTAAAGCAAAAAACGCAAAAAGACATGAGTCATAACAATAATTACTCCAGCAAAGATACTAAAAGATTAAATAATAATTTTTATCTAAAAATGTAGGAATTCATTTATGCATAAAGCAATAAAGTGAATAACAAATACATATATATATTAATATATAATAATAACAAGTCGCTCGTTACCCTTTATAGTTTATTTAGTTTAATGCCATATCGGTTTGTTCTAATTGAAAAATAAATTCCTAATAAAAAAAATATATCCAATTCTTTGAAATTATTATTGAATAAAAGCAGAATATGTAATGTATCAGTACCGACGATACAAGGTACACTTTGTCTTTATAGTACAGTAAAAGATGTAACAAATAAAGGAAAATGAAAGAAACCACTCGTATTTTGCTAAAACCTCATGGAATGTGTTTCTTAGGTGTCAAATATCACTAGTAACGCTTGATTAAGTTGCGCAAAAGTTTCAATTGGTTAATAACAATAAATGGCTAATTTAATAGAGTTAATTGACTTACAAAATTAATAAATTGGCAACTTGAATTACGTATACGTTATACATGTATAATAGTTATTTGACAAATACTTAAAATTTACGTCCTATAATAATTACTAATTTTTTAAGTGAACTTTAACATTAATCGTTCCATTGAATTAACAATTTATGTTTCATTAACAAACAGAAATATTTGTACCACTACTCATGTGTTACAAATGATATTTGACACCTAAGAAACACATTCCTTGAGGTTTTAGCAAAATGCGAGCGGTGTCTTTCATTTTCCTTTATTGGATGATTTTTGAAATATCTTTTACTGTACTATTGTTTGTATCATCTTTTGTTTTATAATAAATATACTAAATACAGGGTTATTGATACAGAAAATTATACCAGTAAATTAAGCTTATCAAGACAAATGGAAAAGCTCCCTACCAACTTTCGATCTTAGGCCTAATTCGTTAAATGTGGCTATGGGAAAAATAGAAAGATTTATGAATTCACGGACCTATCAAACTCATTAAATTAATAGGTGTCACTTTAGAATATAGAATGGATTTTCATTAACAATAATTGATTGTAAATTGATTTAATTGGGTAGCGAATACTAAACAAAATATTTTGCTGTCGTTATTTATTAAGAAAACAAAATAATAATACATATTTATCAAATTATTTTACCAACACAGAGACACTTAGATGTGATAAGTATCAAATTATACATTACTATAACATAGATACAGCAGGGATTAAATTGTGTAATACATAACACATAATGTTCTAGGATAACACAATCAAGGCTGCTCTATTAAAGTTGTTGTGTTTTGCTTTTACATTATTATTATGTATTACACAATTTAATCCCTCACCCCCGAACCTATATGAATATATAATTTGGGACCTCCCACACCTAAGTGTATCTGTATTGGTGATATAATTTGATAAATATGTATTATTTTTTTCGATTTCTTAATAAATAACGACAAAAATAGCCACATCTCCCGAATTAGGCCTCAGATCGAAACTTGGTAAAGAGATTTTCCATTTGTGTTGCTATGCTTAATTTACTGGTATAATTGGTGATATAAAAGCTTTTGAATGAATACTGAAATACATTTATATAACCCAACTCCTCGACAAAATTCGGGTTACCATATTTCAAATAAGCAACAAATTTATTCATATATAGTCAATTCTATTATATCTGTTTAGGGATAAATGTTAAGATTTGTAAACATATCTACGGCGCTGCTTGTATTATTATCCGATCAAGTTGTTTTTATCGGAAAAAAAATAAACTTCGAAATTTTTACCAAACATAGTTTTTATATGCAGTTATATTTTGTTAACTACAGTAGGAAGTCGTTTCTGTTGAGCTCTTACGAAAACAGCTACTTCACGCATAGAAACTTTGTTACATTTTGTGTACAAAATTTGATGTTATACATAATTGATGACTAATATTTTCCTTCAAAATTTACAGCACCAAGAGTTTTCTCAAGGTTGACGATACGATCGCGGAAGCTGAAGTTGTATAACCTAACGTGACCTTCACCAAATGTTGGAACGCTTGATGAACTAATTCTGGACTTTTTCACTCTTTATACGACTCAGGCATTACAAAGCAAGGGTTAATTCTGAGAATTGTTGTCATAATGGTAGATCTAAGCTTTTTGCAGCTGGAATGCGCCTTTATGTTATTCGGTAAAATGTACGGTTTTCGATGTATTCGCAAAAAGTTGTGTTATTGTTGTTTAACAACGCATGGTTTTCAGGATTTTCATCAACAATTGTTTCTTAAGAATGTACGAGCACGGTAGTGGGGGCACAAATTTAAAAAATATATTTTTTCAATTTTGATGATGAAACATATTATAACTTGACGATATAAGACGAAAAGTAACAAAAAAATTTTTCGATTTCTGGAGTAATTTTCAAAATATCGAAAATTGAAAATTTTGTTTAATTATTCAGCTTTTGACATTTCGAAAACCAAGGCACATCATATCTAATAATTGTATTCTTATTTTTCGTCTACATTAATGAAGTTATAACAAAATTCATAATCAAAGTAGAAAATAAGATAAAAATAATTTCAACCTTAAATCTACCCTGCTCTTACATCCCTTATATGGACGGAGACACTTGGTTTTTTTTTTCCTATGCCATTACTAATATGTTTACTTTCTATTTAAAATTTGCTTTCATTTTATTCCAAGTGAATATTATCAAAAACTTTCAAAATATGTCGTTTTTTTTTTGAGATTCCTCCATAAGAGCAAAAATATTTTATATCGTTTTTCAATGACTTTTTTCTTAAAAATTTGCATGAATACCTATGCTGACATTTTAACCACATATTCTTTGAGTAAAAGTCTGCCTTTTAGTCAAACATTTTTAGTTGTCATGTTCATACATCCTTAATATACAAACCACAGCTTTACCTGCACCCCTGCACCTTGGCAATATTTCTTAAAAGTAACGTTTTTAAGGTTTTTCAAATCCCGGGATCTTTGCCCGTCGGAATTCAGTTAAAACATTCCTCTGTATTTGGTCAAAAACGCCCCCCCCCCCCCCCCTTGCATGAAATAGAAAACTTAATCACCATGTCGTTTCAAATCCTTATCTGTTGTTTTTTAATTGGGCTGTGCATCAAGACAAAAGAAAATGAAATATTTTAAGAATGACTGTAAATTGTCAATTCTTGAAATACAAATAAAGAATATAGAAAACCATGAAAGAAATAATAGATTGCAACCATTATTTTTGACTATGTGTATATGTTACATATACAAATTTGAATGACAAACTGTCATCAATCTTAACTTTTTAGTCTTTTGTCTTCATTTTGTCTTGTCGTGTCGTAAGCTTTTGTTTAACTTCTGGATATTTTTATTTTTGAAGTTATTGACAATATTAAGTAAAATATTTGTGATTTTTTTGTGTGTTCTCTCAATATGTCACTTTTCTATTAAATATAATAGAACGGTGTGTGTGTGTGTGTGTTGCTTGCGCTCTTTTAATATATTAGAGATTATTATTTCATCAATTTATTAAATATTTATTAAATAAATAAATAAATAATTTTTAATATATTTTTCAATATTTATACCAAACATTTAATTTAATCAAAGTATTTTAATAAATTGATGAATATTTTAGTTTATAAATCCCAGAGGCTTTATAAATGTCTCCACAAACCCACTCTAATATTTTAGTAATATATTTTTTTTGAGAGATTTTTAAAACAAATCATCAATACATATATAACAAAGTATAAAACAAAGTCGCTTTCTCTGTCCCTATGTCCCTATGTCCCTTTGTATGTTTAAATCTTTGAAACTACGCAACGGATTTTCATGCGGTTTTTTTTAATAGATAGAGTGATTCAAGAGGAAGGTTTTTATGTATAATACATCCATATTATAGTAGAGTAAGGGGTTGAAATAGGGGTTGAAAGGGATATGCTTCAAAAACTAAAAAAGTTGTGCATCGATTAAGCTCAAATATTGACACGATATACAACCAGCTTCAAAGATCTATTGTTTTTATCTACTTTTAACCTTCGGAGGGTAGAAAGGTGTAGCGAGAAAGTGGGAAGGAATTATCGAATATTTATAAATATACCTAAGTGGGGTATCAAATAAAAGAGCATGACGTGTACATTACAAAACTGTTATCCCACGCAAGGAAATTTGGAGGGAGGGGTGCAAGTGGGGATGTTGCCCAGCAAAGCGGGTAGTTCACAGCTAGTTAATGATAAAAAATAAATTATTAATCGAAATCAAATGTAGTTTTTGAAGGCATAAACAATGAAATAAATTTAATCCTCATCTGTGACCAACAACTTATATTACTTTATCTATCTTTTCTTATCTTATCTATTCTTATTTAGATAAACAACTGTTGCTGGTTGATCCAGGTAGATTTAAAAGAAATTTATCCACGCCGCGCCTTTTTATTTAGTGCCAGATATGCTCTAGTGGTAGCTTTGCTATATCTACCGCTAAAAATCGTTCAACCTTAAGCGTTGAATTTTCTAGTTAAAGCTGTATGTTTCCTTAGAGATCTAACTCGGGCCTTTGAAAAACAGTATTTTTGTAGTACGGCAATCTCACACTAAATAATTTTCTTAAGGTATTAAATAGTAATTTGAAAAAATATGGTGTATTCTAGAATAACTTTAAAGAATTAATACGAAAAAAAGATTTACGAAAAAAAGTTATTCTTTATAAAAGCTCTGCTTTTAAAAATATGAACATTCAGCTTTATTATCAGACCTTTAAAGAATTTATTATCGTAGGAAATTTACGCTAAAGATAATTTTTCATCAAGTTAGACAATTGTTTATTAACAAAAAATTTTCAAATTTTCGTTTTATTGAAAAATTCCAAAACTGTTTAAATAATTGGAATAAAATTTGGCTTCGTGGAGCCCTTCTTATATACCTACTTAACAAGATAACGTCAAAGGAGTTAATTAGGAGTTATTTAATAGTTTGTTATTAAAATTTTTTGAAGGTAACAAAAAATGCAATATTTTAAATTTTTTATGCATTATTTAACTCCGTGAATGGGAGATTTTATACCACGTTGCATAAGAATTCGATTCGTAATTTTATGTAGAAAGTTTACTGAAAAATCCGAAATGGCGCTGAAAAAAATTGCAAAAGTTATAAACAATTAAGTGAAAAATAAAATAGAGGGCTCAGTTTTTTTTGAATAACTCAAAAAATATTGAAAATTTTCGAAATCTGAAAAAAGATCCAAAAAGATGAAGAAATTTCCTACAATAAAGTTCCTACTGCCGGAATTGTATCCCTAATATTTATAAAAACCCTCATCTGTGACAAACAAATTATTTAAAATTATCTAACTTTTTCTTATTTAAGTAATTGACTGCCAATGGAAACTTTTTACTAAAGTGCTCATAGTGCTAGATTTATTGAAGAAGTAGCTTTCAGTGCCCTGCCTACCGTTTTACACCTTTCATTATAAAACGGTGAATGTTCTGGTTTTGGCTGTATGTCTCTCTATAAAGATCTAGGTAGGGTCTATGGAAAAACAGTTCGGTTAATTTAGGTTACAGATGTGATTATTGAGACAAGCTAGATCAACCCTTGTTTAGTCTTGAGGTCTGGCGGATATGTATCAGAAATCAGGACCAGAAATATCAGAACTCATATAAACCTAAATGTGAGCTTCACCTAAGAAATGGAATAAAGTATTTGAATGTGCCATCAAAGAAAATACAATCCTCTTAAATAAAATTAAGTATTACACCGTTTTTTTTTTTAAATCGCATGATAAAAATGTTATTGAGGCTTCTCTTTTTTTGTGAAAACACTGTATATTTTATCAAAAGTAAAATTTCTAACAAAATTGGTATAAATACAGACTATTGATAGCAATCTGTAATTTTACTGCCGTGTTAATCATTTTATGGATAAAAAAAGCTTTACAATTTAAATAAGACGAATTCTTTTCCCATAGTATGTAAAAGCGAAAATAAAAAACTATATCTTTTTTGTACAAATAAAAGCTGTACTTTTCTATCCATTTTAATTACCCTAATTACAAATACCACAGCGGTAGAGAGTAGTCATAATAAATTGAAATATTTCTGTTTAAGTACACAAATTTCAACCTAAAGTATTTCTGTTAAACAAACTAATTGAAATTATTGCTGTACAACTTTAACTAAAAGGCACGAAACACAAGAACAACTTAGTTGACTTATAACCATCATACAAAATCATGTAAAATTTATGTATAAGTCTTTGGACTCTCTGATGATGGTCTTCTATTCAATTGATAGACCAAATACTAGAAAAAGATACACTGAAAAAAAATTAAAATATTGACAACCTTATTCCGAAGTGGACTTTCATATTACAATAAAGTAAAAATGCCTAACGATTGGAACAAGTACAGCTAATTGTTTGTATTCACAATAGAATGGGATTGAATTTAAAATATGAATTCATTGATACCAAACCGATGAATCAAAAGAAAATTTCTTTGTGTTTTCTTTAAATAGAGGATTCGATTATGGTGATCGCATATCTATCATGTCTCATCCATATGTGATTGAGCCAACTACATGAAGATTGTTGTTACTAACTCACAGAAAGTTTGAAAAAACTTTATTGATCATTTTTATAATATATACCATTTTGTGGTATTCATGCAACAATCATTGATAGCGCACTTGGTTAGGCTGCAGACTTAGGACACTAATATTTTATATGACGCTGGTTCAAGTTTGACTCGTGTGTGTCTGTCTGTCTGTCTGCCTGTGGCCTCGTTGCGGATGAACAGATTTTGTTTTTTTTTTTGTTTTGTTTGAAATTTAATGGAGAGTGTTCTTAAATATGTTTCAAATTCGAGTTCAGGTTTCGTAGCGAAAATTTTGGTGGAGGTTTTTTGAATTTTGTAAATTTCCTTGTGTTATGATATTCATAAGTAGTAGAAAAAATCAAAAAATATTGTTCGGTAGACAGTATATTACTTTCATACAAACAACTCCTGCGTTTGTGTCAACTTCACCACTCAACCCCGTACGGTATTTGTATCATATTCGTGGCACCATTCGCCATATTTGATCTCGCGATGAGGTTGAGAACACCTCATATCGGGAATTCTTTTTTTTAGTGTACATGCATGGGCTGAATATATATATAAATCGATTTATTGTATTTAGTTAGTGAAGTACTTTATGTAATTAAAATTGCGAAGAGATTGTGTGACAATATTATACACAGTGATTCACATGAAGAATGTTTTGCTTTTTGTTAAGGTAGTTCAAGCACCAAGGCAATCTTAGATTTAGGGCTGAAATTATTTGTACCTTAATTTAAACTTTGATGATGAATTCTGTTTTAACTACATGAATGTAGACGAAAAAATCAAATAAAATTTTTCGATCTCTGCCTTGGTTTTCGAAATATCGAAAACTAAATAACTTAACAAAATCTTCAATTTTCGATATTTTGAAAATGACTCTAGATATCGAAAAATTTTATTTTTTACTTTTCATCTTATATATTCAAGTTATTACATAATTCACCCTCAAAATTGAAAAAATATATTTTTTAAATTTCTGTCCCCACTGCCGTGCTCATACATCCTTAATTAGTCGGGTACAACAGTTGTTTTTTTTGTTTTCCATAGTTTATTAAGGTTTTAACTTTAATTTAAATAGTTGTTCAGCCCGTTCAACTGTGAAAATATTGAACGCAATGTTAACTTGTTCTTTGACAGATCAAGCATTGAGGTTTGTAACAGGTTTTTTATTTAAAGTAACACGTGTTTATGATATCGTAACCTCTGGGCCTAAACGTATTTTTCTTCGCGTCTTGATTTTCGCATTTAAACGATTTTTGTAGCTCTTTACAAGTTAGTGAGTGTCGTAGATAATTTATGAATAATAAAGATGTTTATTAACGTTTTTTTTTTTTTTTTTTTTTTTTTTTCATTAGACAATAAAGTGCTAGTTTATAAAATAATTCTAAAACCTGTGGGTTTCAATAAAAGTTGTTAAAATTAGTGAATCTACCTGGTTACATTCACCGATATCATGACATAGTACGACATAGTAGATGACGTAGTCTCAACGTGCCCACAGTCCGTGAAGAAACTACGCGATTCAGTGAAAGTTACTTTTCTCCCCTTTAAAGGCTCCCAAATGTTGAAGTAATCAGTCTGCAGTCTCTTAGACAATAGCAAAGAATACAGAATACCTAATAGAACATCATTTGTATATACGTATCCGAACTCACCGTTTTGGAAGTTTGAACTACTCTTCCAGAGGGTTTTAGCGTTACATATGTTATGAATAACGATTAGATATGCGTTGGTTTGTTATATAGATGACTCTATACGCATAACATGTATTTTATTATAAAATACCTATATGCTCGTAGGGATATCTATCGGTGAATATAACAAATCGATGAATATCTAGTCCATGAAGCTTATAAGAAGGAGAACGATCGCTATAGAAAATATTGTCCCCGAAATATGGATAAAATAAGTGAGGCGCTGCGACCGCTAAGAAGTATCAATAAAGGCGGGCTGTTGTGCGCTATTTGAAATGATATATCAATTTGTACATTATGCAACTAACTTCATCCACTTCGCAGATACTACTTCTTGATGCCAGCGCGGCTGGTGGCTTAAAAATTAACTATAAATTCTACAAATTTTCAGGGACAGGTGCGCTAATGCTTTAGTATATAGCGATCTTTCTCCTTCTTTATAACCTTCATGATCTAGTCTTTATAAATATACAATGCCTAAGCCCTCTGGAGGAGTAGTTCAAACTACCAAAATGGTGAGTTCGGATACGTATATACAAATGATTTAAGATATAGGTTTACGTAAATAGTTTTAATTATAGCTTAAATTCTATAAATTCGATTAGGAAACTACCAGTGGGTTGTTACCGTTCAAGATATCTATACAGCAGACCTATTTTTATAGTTTCTATAAATTGGATAATAGAATATTAGGATACCGAAGAAAAAAAATTAAAGTTTTTCATCATTTCAATGTATTTTTAATTATACAAACCTAACTATTTAAAATTATATCGTACAGATATCAAAATAACTCAAAAGGAAAATTTTGTTTAATATTAACTAACTATCCGTCATTCTTTAAATCGATATTTCTATTTAGGAAACTTGTGAGTCAACCGCGTCGGTAATAATTCAATATTCAAGAATCAATAAAGTCTTTTCAAAAACTCGAACTCGTAACGTTAATCAATAACGAGGTACATTTCGAAGACAAACTTAGTGAATTACCCTGTATATTCTTTCTATATATGCTGTGTTACCTATGTATAACAAATCTTTCATTGTTCAAATTATAAATATGATTCAGAGTTTGGACAATAGCACAAGATTGATTTTCGTACTCTACAAATAAAAACTGATGTGATATGTGTAATAAAATGAATCACACAATAAATACTAGAAAATAATTCAAAATATCTTTGAGCATTATGGCCAGTCTTTAATCATGGTGACGTTTGAATTGAAACCAACAGATATTCCTCCCTTATTCTGTAATACACATCCTGGTGGAATGGTATAGACAAATGAGAATGAAGTAAGCTGTTTGTAGTTGTACTTAATAGTAGACTGTTTTGTAAATTGTAAATGTTTTACAGTTTTATGTTATGTAACATTTATTGGCTTGGCTTTTTATTCACTTTGGCTATTAGCCAATTGAATTAACCGCTAGTATGCTTCCGATTACACACGCTTACACACACTTTAAAAATACAAGTAAAATAAATTTTTTAAAGATTTTAAATAATAGCAGCAGAAGTAATATCTAATCTATCTAAATTTTTAAATTACGACTTTTCAAAATAATAGAGTGTTTTTTATAGCAAATTTGCACTAATTTGCTTCATTTATTTCATATTCAGCTTATTACGTCAAGCTGATACGTTTAAAAAGTGAAGTGAAACAAAATTTTCATCATTTTTGAAGTTCAAATTATCTACAACGAATATTTACCTATAATGAATCTTCGTTGGGCTGCCTCATAAACATCTCTTGTAAGAATGATTAATAGTCGCATCAATGAATGCTATTACCCGGAAATCTTCAATTCTAATGTATATATATATATATATATATATATATATATATATATATATATATATATCCTTTAATCACTTATGACGGAGGTTAGAAATTTCGAAAATGTATTAATTTTCTACTGTTGCTGCCATTTAAGAAAGGGTTTTTCGAAATTCATCTCCTAAACAGGGGAAATATGGGATGAAAATTTATATGATAATATATACAAACCGTCATTTTTGAGCTCACTACTGAACCGATTTAAAAAAATATTTTCATCTATAGTATACTGCATCATCAGCAAGTTGAGCAGCATTTTCTCTCAAAAGTAATCGGGCTCTACACCAAAAGTGAAATTCCCTTTTTAATATTATTAGGTTAAATTACATTTTTTTATTTTGAAAAAAATCTTGCAAAAGTTATTTTTTTATATAAGTTGCATAAATATTATTTATTTATTAAAAATAGCTAGGTTTTATCCACGTTATATTCTTTAATTCACTTATCTTCAATTAACTCCTATTTTGTGCACTGATTAATGGATTTTAACTCTTGGCGCGGGACCTTAATTTTTTCGAAAATAAAACACAAACCATATTACTTGTTACTAATCGATTAAGTGGTAAACTCAAAAATGACGAGTTGTAAAAATATTTTCATACAACCTGTCTTCCTCTTTTTCACCCCTTTAGGGGCAAAGTTTTGAAAAATCCTGTCTTACATGTCTCTTACAGTATAAAATCAAGATCATCTAAGAATTTCAAACCTTTATCATCAGAGATTTACGCTGGGCATATATCAGTCGGAACATTTCTCCCTACCCCCTCAGATTATTTTCCCCCCATGAGAGGTTTTTGAATTTTAATAATAATAAATTATTTGAAAAATAAAATCATTTAAGGTGTATCCATTTGCGAGTGCAAAAACACTCGTTTTTTTGGAAGACCATTTATTTTACATAAATATAAAAAACGTATGCATATAAGATATTTTTAATTTTAAGATTCCGTTGTCCGATATCAAAAATTTGATGTACTAATCCTGTAGGCTGGTAGTCCTCCAAAAAAAGTGTCCTGCGGTAAACACCATATCTCTAGTTTGCATTATTTAAAATGAAAAAATCTAAAAAATTTCTTTAGTCGATAGATGAATACAGGTATTAATTGAAGGAATAGTCAAAATAATTTTTGACAAAATGGAGGCTTCCAAAAAAAATAAAATAAAATAAAAAATTCCGCAAAAACTTCAAGTGGTCTAAAATATCGAAAAAATTTTAAAAAAGTCTTAAAATGAAAATCTTAAAAAAATAATCCTTCGATTAATATATGGGAAAAATGTCTAAGAAGATTATGTAAAAATTCGATCTGTTGTGCCGTTCCGGAGAAATCTTGCTCACCGATAACGTTGTTTAGAGAAAAACGCGTTTCAAGTTTCAGAAGACGCTTACATGCAGACTTCCCGGAAATACAAAAAAAATTAATTGTTTGAAAATTCCAACTGGATATAACTAACACCTTAACAAGTGAAATTTAAAAAATTTAAAAAACCTTCGACATTTGTTCTGGTACAGAACCCTATACTTGCAGTTGAAAGATAGCAAAGAACACTCTGCATTAAAATACCTTTCAAACGAAACAAAATAATCAAAATCGGTTCTTCCGTTTAGGCGCTACGTTTGCGATAGGCACACACACATGGCTCTCAAACTTATTACACCTCGGAGGTTAAAAAAATCATCAAAATCAGAACTTCCTGAGACTGGCTACTTTATATATTCATGGATGCGACTGTAAATTCTATTTAAATTTTCCTTAAAAATTTTAATTTCCTTAAAAAAGAGCTCGCATACACCAAAAAGTATTTAGCATTTAGTTGAATATTTTAATATGTTATGTAACTTTTGTGAAATTATATGCGTTTATGGAATAATATTTTTTTATATTACAACGTTTTGCTTATGATAATTTTTGCTGCCTACTCCCGCACAAGCAACCAACCACACACACGCAACAAATTATTTTTTTCATTTTCACTTTAAACTTTACATTTTCTTTTTTTAATGTTTACTTTAATCGAATACTTTCGATTTTAATTCTATTTATTTTCTTTATTATAAATTTCTTTATAGAGAACATATGCTTTCTTAAATTTGTTTTCAATAATCAAACAAAGATTTATATTTAAATGTATGTAAAATAAACTTTTATACGCATCGGTTTTAAATCTGTAAATTTAAATAACATTTTCAAATATTTGATTATGCGGTTTTGATTTCTCGACAAAATGTGGTATAAATGTTTTTGATGTTTATCTTAAATAATTATATGTATATCTAACATAAATGATCGAGAAACTAAAACATCTTGAATTTCTAATTTACCGAATATACTGTAAAAACATGAGTCACATTTTTTAAGATACTTAACCAAAATCTCAACTTAAAATTCCTACTGAAAATTAACAAATAGGGTTACTACAAATTGACAAACAACCTTCTAAAAATTGACGAATAGGGCCGATTCTTAACAATTCGTATTTTTAATTTTTTCATTGTTTTGGTCTCCCAAAGTTTATTTTTTAATTTTATAACAAGTGTGCTATGGAATGAAACAACGGTAAAAATTGATAATTTATTATACCATGTATATATGAAATATACATAGTATATTAAGTTTAGTCCAAAGTTTGTAACGCCTAAAAATATTCATGCTACGAAAAAAATTTTGGTATAGGTGTTCATAGAATTACATAATTAGTCCATTTCCGGTTGTCCGTCCGTCCGTCTGTGGACACGATAACTCAAAAACGAAAAGTGATATCAAAATGAAATTTATAGCGTACTCAGGACCTAAAAACTGAGGTCAAGTTCGTAAATGAGCAATATGGGTCAATTGGGTCTTGGGTCCGTAGGACCCATCTTGTAAACCGTTAGAGATAGAGCAAAAGTTTAAATGTAAAAAATGTTCTTTATAAAAAAATAAACAACTTTTGTTTGAAACATTTTTTTGTAAACATCACTGTTTACCCACGAGGGCGCTTATTAGGTGTAAATTTTATAGTATACATTAATATGGGAATATCAGTGTGTGTGTAGCTATTTAAAAATGGATATCTTTTTTTATTCAGTCAAAAAACAAACGATTGCTTCATCCACACTGTCTATACATGGTATTTCAACAAGTAACTCAGTCAATTGTTTGTTTTCACTTGTTAATGTTATATATTTAAATATTTCAATATATTTGTAATCATTTTGAGTGCAGACCAAAAACATTAAAAATGAGAAATTTATCAAAAAAAAAAAAAAAAAAAATCAGTGTATGGATATGAAAAAATATTCTAAGCACCTTTTTGTAATAATTTCTTTCGATATCTCTAACCGTGTCTGACGCTAGGCAACATTTTAAGAATCTGCCTAGTTTGTCAGTTTATATTTGGCTGAGTTTAGAGTTCAGATTTCGGTTAAATATATTTAAAAAATGCCACACTTTAGAAAAAGTTAGAACTTCTTTATGATTCTATTTTTTCAACTTATTAACTTGTATTCGTGTAGGTTATATCCTTTTTGTAAACTGTAAACATCAAAGTCTTTCGATTATTAAAAATGTTTAAAGACAAACAAAACTTGTCGAGTATATCTTAATTCTTGAGAAATGAAATAAAAAACTTATTAACAAAAAAAAAAAAAACCGACTTCAAAAAAAAGAAATATTCCAAAGTAAATTAATATGCGATAATATAATTTAGTTACAATTGTTGTTATTTTTGGAGTCAGATTTACTCCTCTGAATTCGCGCGAACTGAAAACATAGACTACAAACCCATGCTAAAATTTTTAGGATGAAATGACCCGCCAGGAATCATGTTCGAAAAGATATTTCTATATGTAAGAATAAGTTTAAGCACCATGGCGTTAGTTCATGAGAATATGAATGTCACATTCCTCGGTGTGACAACTCTGCACCAAAAATATGTACGGCGTTATTGGATACTACCTCTGCATAAGTATTCGAAGCGAATTACATAAATGCCGTACAGAAATAAATCACGTAGGCCTTCGAAAATAGAGGGGAGATCAAAAATTTATTTTAATTTCTGTACGACAATTATATAATTCACTTCGAAAACTTATGCAGAGTTACTATTCGCCGTACATTTTTGCTGATGTAAGAGTGAGACATCAAGGGACGTGACATTCATATTCTCACGTGTACCCACCTCACTTGTACCAACGCCATGGTGCTTAAACTTACTTTTACATATAAGAGAATCTTTTTCAACATATTTCCTGGTGGGGCATTTTATCCGAAAAGTTAAGCATGGGCTTGTAGTCTGACAGTAAAAGTATGAGTATTCAAAACTTCCAATTTTAAAAAATTTATTATAATAAACTTTTGTGTAAGTGTTTGTAGCATTTTTAAATAAAAATCAAATTATAGACAACGACTATTATCATTATGATTGTATTCAAATATAATATGAAAATGTTTTCCACTAAACGGTAGTATAATTATTACAAATGAAAATTGTCTAATGGTATATATATAATTAGATATTTAAAATATGCAGCAATTATAAAATAAAATTAAATAATTGTGCTCAATGGGATTTAGAAAACTAATTTGAATAAAATTATTATTCCTTGTTATTTTCAAATAACACTTATTTAGGAATATATATACTTAATTAGCTTTTGGTAGATATTTAAGAACTACAAATTTAGCAAAAATTTGTGGTACACAAATTTTTCGAAAAACAAAATATGTATAAAAAGTCTGGATAGTATTAAATTTTCACTATAAAATCGTTGCAAGGAAATTTTATTATCTTGCATACTTTTCAACTTTACGACCTTATAAGGGCAATGTAGACAGTTCTTGGAATAGGGAATATTTATGAAATTTAATTCGGTTCAAATTTTTTTTTCGTCCTTTATTATTAGAATTAATTAATAAAAGTACAAATTCAGTGACAGATATTCAAATTTCTAAAACGGACGTGTCGTCATAGTATGTCAGACTTTTTGACATACTGTATTGTATTAATCTATATATATATAGGAGACTTTCTATAGATCTATATAGATAGTCACTCATCACGATATCTCTGGAACTATAAGACCTAGAGACTTGACATTTGGCAGGAATATTCCTTTTGCCAAGTAGAGGTCAGCTAAGAACGGATTTTACGAAATTCCACCCACAAGGGGGGTTGCGGGGGTGTTCATGAATAAAAAATTCATATTTTTAAATTATGGCTTTTAATAGTTCAAAACTTGGTCAGAATGTTTTAAATTACATTTAGAAATTTTTTTAACCTTCGGAGGGTAGAAAGGTGTAGCGAGAAAGTGGGAAGGAAATATCGAATATTTACAAATATACCTAAGTGGGGTATCAAATAAAAGAGCATGACGTGTACATTACAAAAATGTTATCCAACGCGACGAAATGTGGAGGGAGGGGTGCAAGTGGGAATGTTGCCCAGCAAAGCGGGTATATTTTACGCCACGCAAAGCGGGCGGTAGCAGCTAGTTACTTATATTTAGTATGGCATTACCATGGATATGTACTATAAATACTATATCGATGAATATTACACCTGTAGTAAACAGTACATTGAAATGTCACCAACTGAATGCTCACATACTAGTACGTCATCAACAAAGCGCGCCAAAAGAACTGCGTTTAAACATTCAAAATTTGTAGAAAAACATTCAAAATGATTCTATATTTTATATATTTTTTTACACTTAAGTACAACATTTTTAAACAGTATCTATATTTTTTACTATGTTATAACGGTGTAAACAATGAATTAAAAAAAGCATGAATATACCTATTGCATATTCTTACATTAAATGATAGTTTAAGAGACAGGCCATAAAGAATTTACTAAAGCTGATCATTTGAGAATTGGTTATAGTTGTGTACATATACATACTGCGGTCAGTCCGGCAAACGATAGAGCCAGGGCCAGATATATGCTATCGTAACGGTTATAAATTCTTTTAGGTTATATAGATTATATTTTGCGCATAATTAACAGTTATGACGGTCCGTTGGTTAAATATTGTATAAAGACCCGCAACTTCTACATCAATTACTTTTCTGTCAGTCAGGTATGTAGAAAAGGGTGGGAACTTTACAGATTATAATATTTTCAGGGAAACTTGAACAAAAAAACCGTTCCATTTTAAAGTCTTATGTCCGTTCTTCATCAATCCAACTTTGACACAATCTATAAAGTGCTACTCAGTGCTGCTGAGAAAAGCAGAACTTATACATAACAAAATTCCTCAAGGGTTTTGTTTCCCTACAGTATTGTAAAAAAGTTTTGGTTTATATGCACGGTACATTCATATAAACCAAATACATGCTTTGTAGTCAAGTCATATGTCATTTTTAGCTTGACAATACCACGTAACTACAAAAATATAATATATATTGTGTGCAAGTTCTGCTTATAAATTTGATAATATAGATATCTCTCTTCAATCATTAATACTCTAACTATAGTATATCTGTTCAATGTTAAATTTTGTAAATTTCACTTGTTTAAAATGGCTTTATGACAGGAAATTATTGAAAATATTCCTGAAAATATATCCATCATTTCGATTGTCATTCGTATTATAAAATTTAAATTTTATGTAATTTCTTTTTATCAGCATATTTGGAAAGTTAGAAAATAAAATAATAATCATATCAAAATCATTTTATTTCTATTACAAAACTAAATTATATTTTTAAATTATATGGTGTATATGATATGATATAAGCAAATCGATCAAAAGAAAATATATATTTTATAAAATTGGTATACATAATTTTCTTTTCTTCTTTGATAAAAGAAAATCAACCGTTGTTCATTTTCATACATAATATGAAACATAAAAAGGTAACCACATATTTCACATAAATTATGGCGTCTGGGGGTCAAATGTTTTAAACATTTCTTTTTTTCTTTTATAAAAATCTTTTTGACCTTTTTGTGTTATTCATAATAGCATTATTCATACATCAATGAGTTACATTTGATTTGTTACTTAAAGAATTGGATAAAAAACTACCAGTATATTTCAAATATGGTTGACCAGATGTTGAATGTTCAGTGTTTATATAAGGCTTGTTCTTTTTGTTCATTGTATGTATTGTTGGTGTATTTAACCCTTATATGAGAGACGAAGAACCGGGGAACGTTTTGCTTTTTCAATTAAAATAAAAATTTTAATAAAAAGTACTTTTTAAGGGACACGCTTTTATTGTACTAAAAAGCTTGAAGCGCTTCATTTAAAATATCAAAAACGAATCGGAACGCCTCATCTACTCCACATGCCTAATTATTTTTCGATTCATTCTTGATATTAAGCGCCTTAAGCCTTTACAAATATCAGGTAGATGTGACTCATAGAAAAATTTATTTTCTACTTTTTAGTAAAATACAAGCTTGTCCCTTAAAAAGTATTTTTTATCACAACCTTAGGATGCATTGTCATCCAAACTAAATGTGCATGCAAAATTTCAGCTCAATCGGAAACTGGGAAGTGGATCAAATTTGAACTGCAAGATTTAAAAGCTTGTAAAAAAAGTATATTTAAATTTACTTTTTAAATTGTTGTTTATTGTAAATAGCTGTGGCTTCTTTAGAGCTCTGAACTTTTTGTAAAGCTTTTTTTTTTTGACTCCGTCAACCCATTACTAATATCTTGAAGAAGCTAAAATATTTTTTCTCTCGATAATAGACTGTCAAAGTAGCCGAGTTCCTTTTACATTTTAGATTAACAGAAAAAGTTCATTTTATATATTTTAAATAACTGTCGTTTATTGAAAGCTCTTAACTTTTCGTAAACAATATCTTTTTATGAATTCACCGCGTCAACCCATTTACAATACTTTGAAGAGGCTTAAACATTTTTTATCCCCATGATAGAATGACAAGGTGGCCAGGTGCTTAGTAGCAGGTGAAGCCATTTTCATTTCGAAAGTATCCTTTATAGAATTTCTCCATACATTAAAATGGCTTAAATATACTAGGGAACATTTTTGATAAAATTACACTATTAAATTGTATGCTAAAACTACACAAAAACCAATAAATTACAAGTTCATAACCTCACAATCGTAAAGTATTTTGATAAAGTTTTTCTAAACAATTGTACATATTAAAAACACTTAATTCAAATGATAATAATTAAATTAAAACATAAAGCACATACTATAAACGTTAAAATTATATTATATCTCTTTGTTTAATGAAAATTTAACTAGGTACTATAAACAATATGTACGAACCATATGAACGGTACCTTATTTATACATGAGAACCCACCATGTATGGATGGATGAAATACCCAGGTGAGTTACTTGTTAAAGTGTTATTCTACTATAGACCATTTGTCTACGTTACAGAATGACTCAAAGTAATTCTATAACAAACACATCATTTTAACAAAATACTACATAATTAAATTAGGAAAAAAAAATGATAACAAAATTTAACTCGGCATCATTGTGGTGATCCAACCGAACATAGCCGTTGTGTTCGGGTGTATGTTACCCGTTTATGTCAATATTCGTTTTCTGTCTTAGGGAGTTAGGTCGTTATTAATGACAATTAAACATATACTTATTATAAAGAGAGCATATAATCGCATCAAAAAATGTTTATATAAATGTTACGTAGCCATTATGGCCGAGAAAAACTTACTCGCATTCTCTTTTTAGACGGGAGACGTGTAAACTCCACTGTGCCGCTACGACACTAAATAGAATATCTAATATGTTCGTAAAACATTGAAGGAGGATATTCATTCATTGAAAACTAATAAGAGAGAGCCGTAACGTATAAATATCTTAAAATTTCGGAATCTAGGGAAAGTCAATGAATCTTTGTAAGAACTGAACGACTGCATTGTTTAAAATTTACTTCAACTAGAAGAAAAATTTGTGCGATCTTGTGCATTGGGTGGGAGTCTTCTTTTCTCAGGGGTGGAAATATTTATGCTGAAAATGACAACGGGAATCGATATAGGAATGAATTCTAAGCAAAAATTGTCATTGAAACATATTTATTTGTTTTTATCATAGCTCCGTCAATGTTCACGCAAAAGACTTGAACTTTTTTCATTTTCATGGTTAGAACTTTAAAAAGCGTACGGTATACATTTTTGTCAAAAATGTCAAATTTTTCTATTATTTGACGTTAAACGTTAAGAATTTCAATCGCCAATAACTCGGAAAGTATATACTTTTTTTAAAGTATAGAATGCCACATTTTGCTAAAAAAATCATTCCGATATCGATTCCCGTTGTTATTTTCAGCATTAATTTTTCCATCCCCAAAAACGGGTGGCTCCCACCCCCTGCGCAAAAATTTTTCTTTTAAACTTATTTAGGTAAGCTTTAAACAATGCATTCGCACATTTTTTATAAAGATTCATGGACAGTTCTTGGATTCTGAGGTATAAATCTTACGGCTCTCCACTATAAGTCAAATACAAAAAAATGTTTCAAACTAAAGTTTGATTATTTGAAATACAAAAGCATCAGCTGCATTTCCTTCGCAATTCGCTAAATAACACTCAGTACATAAATGTTACATGGCCATCGTGGCCGGGTATAAGTTACGCGAGCGCGCTTTTCACAGACGTGCAAACTCTAGGGTAGTAGCGACACTAAATAGAATAGCTAATCCACTCAAAGAGATTGTTTAAAAGTATTAGGGCTTAGAAACTCTTTGGGTATTAGATATCCGGAAAAAATGACATCGGGTTAAAAACTTGACTATTGATAAATTAAAGAAGCATTTAGTTGAAATATCCTTTTTGATAAATTGTAGTAAAACATGATACCCACCTACTTCGGTGGGTTTAAAAGGGTAGACCTCCACGTTATAGAACCTCAATCTGCTTTGCTGTTACTTCGCTTTAACGCTCGAAATAGGGATAGGGATTGTTTTACACAAGTACAAGCATATGTACAGTTTTGAATTTAAAAAATAAACAAGCAAAAGCAAACAATTGAGTTGATTTTTGAAATAACACAATATATTGATTGCGGAATCGTTTGTTTTTTTACGTCATGTAAGCAAAGAAAGATAACCACTCATAAGTAGCTACACAGAAGTGATATTCGCTTATACTACATACTATATAATTTGCGCCTGATTTGCGCTCTCAAGGGTAAACAGTGATGTTCACGAAAAAATGTTCAAACAAAATTTGTTAATTTTTTTATGAGGAACATATTTTACTTAAACTTTTGTTCTATTTCTAATGGCTTACGAGATGGATCCCACGGACCCAAGACCCAGTTGACCTTTGTTGTTTATTTACGAACTTTATCACACAATTTACGTCTTGGACGTGCTATAAAAATTTCAGCTGGATATATTTTTTCGTTTTTGAGTTATCGTGTTGGCAGACAGACAGACGAAGAGACGGACAGACGGATTCAGGGAAATGGACTGATTATGTGAATACCTTTACCAAAATTTTGTTCGTAGCATCAATATTTTTAAGCGTTACAAACTTGGAACTAGACTCAGTATACTGATATATTCATATATACACGGTATAAAAAGTACAATACTGATTGCGAAGCGTTATCTGTACTATCTATTTAATTGTGTTAATTGTGTACTCGTTTTAATTCTGTACAGTTGACTTATGAAGCAGTACTGAGGTAATTTTTCTTAAACCGATTATTGCTTCAAAACTTCTACTAAAATTATTATATAAGTATACTAGCTGACCCGGCGAACTTTGTTCCGCCTTAATGGCAATAAATAAGCAGTTTTTTTTTTTTTTTTTTAATTGGAAAAAATACAAAAAAAATTAAATACCTACATTAATCATTCATAATTATTTCTGTATTTTAGTACATAGGTTGCTCTTCATTTAAGTACCTTGTGATACACGACATTTTTTGTTTTATTATCAGGCGCAAAAACAAACAACGCAGATGGTCTTCCAACCCGTGAACATACCACGTATAATTGACCATGGGAAAAACATGAATGTTCTTATTTATTGCCATTAAGGCGGAACAAAGTTCGCCGGGTCAGCTAGTAAAATAAAAGCTATGCCCTATCCTATGTCCTTCTCCTAGCTCTAAACTACCTCCCTGCCAATTTTCAGCTAAATCGGTTCAGCCGTTCTTGAGTTATAAGTGGAGTAACTAACACGACTTTCTTTTATATATATAGATAAATATAAAAATTTTATATTATAGAGTGTAACATAGCACCCGACCACAATGATAAACACCTAAGTTGTTGACATTTTCGTTAAAATTAGGTTTGAATAACTTACAAATGCGATGATTTCGAACACTCAATGAAAACTTGAAGACTTACCTAAAACAAAAACAAAAATTTCAAAATAATTTATAAATATTTAGAGAAAACAAATAATTGAAAAAAATATTTTTATTGTTTTTTCTTACATGAAGCTACAGATAAATCCTAACGGCTAAATTTTCTTTGTGAAATGAAGTAAAAAAAATCTATGAGAACAAAAACTTCCCAAAAGACGTTCCTAAAAAACATGAGTGTATAAAAATATTTGAGACTTACGTTTAAAATTTTGAGGATGGATTCTGTTAGAACTTGAGAAAATTAGATGAAAATAAAGATTTGTCGACATATACATGATCTTAAGAAAATTAGCCTTGTTACACAATAAAGTATACCTTTAAAAACACTTTGATATAGGATTTATATGTTATTATTATTTTCGTTATTGATTTTCCAATGGCTTTTCTCGATACAAAAATGAAAATTAAATATAAAACACAAAATAAACACAAAAGAATATGTGGTTAAAATTTCAGTTAGGTATCAGTGCAAATTTTTAAGAAAAATATCATTGAAAATCGACATAAGTACAAAACATTGCTCTTATGGAGCATATTTTGAAAATTTTCACTTGGAGCGAATGAACACAAATTAAAAAAAAAAAAACTTTTTAATAGAAAGTTAACATATTAGCAATGGCATAGACAAAAAAAAAACCAAGTTTCTTCATCCATATAAGGAATGTACTAGCAGGGTTGAAATTATTTTTATCTTATTTTCAACTTTGATAATGAATTTTAGTATATCTTTATGAATGTAGATGAAAAATAAGAGTAAAATTACCTGCCTTGGTTTACCAAATATCAGAAGCTGAAAAATACGCCAGATATCGAAAAATTATAATCTAACTTTTCGTCTTATATCGTCAAGTTATAAAATAATTCACAATCAAATTTGAAAATATCAAGTTTTTAAAATTATGCCCCTACTATCCTGCTCATACATCCTTAACAGTTAAAATCAATAAATTTAATACCGTAAGAGGTATTAAAAATTTTACTTGTTCATATAGGACACTAATGAACATGCATGTACACAATTTCAACATGATCCCAAAAACGTGATATTTTGTTACATCCTTGAATGAAACTGTGTTGCAATGCTTGTACGCAAACATACAACGAACTCCATGTATATTTTTCAATGAAAAAGTCTAGATGGTATCTCTTTTTATTTGAAGGAATTTATATGTTTCAAAAGTTTTTATAAAGAATAAAGTGCAATAAAGAATAACTCAAGAACAAAGAGTAACAGATGTATGCTGTCCAAGATACCTTAACACTTTACATTAGTTTATACAGAATGTGTATATTCAAAGAAAATGTAGTTCACCATATTTAATACGAATTATAAACGAATTAACTTTCGACGACTTGTTGTATTGTGACAAAATTATTCATTTTTGTTTTTTAACTAACCATTATAACATACTAAACTGAAAAATACCATACCCCGTATAATAATAACATAATGTGGAACAAATATGTTAAGGATGTATGAGCATGACAACAATGTTTGATTTAAGGGTCAAAATTTGTTTGTAGGTAGTCTTTTACTCAAAGAATATGTGGTTAAAATTTCAGCTTAGGTATCCGTGCAAATTTTTAAGAAAAAAGTCATTAAAAATCGATATAAAATACATTGGCTCTTATGGAGGAATCTCAAAAAACCACATATTTTGGAAGTTTTTCATAATTTTCATTTGGAATGAATGAAAACAAATTTTAAAAAAACTTTTTAATAGAAAGTAAACATATTAGCATGAATTAGAAAAGAAAAAAACTAAGTGTCACCGTCCATATAAGAGATGTAAGAGCAGGGTAGATTAATGGTTGAAATTATTTTTATCTTATTTTCAACTTTGATGATGAATTTTGTTATAACTTCATGAATGTAGACGAAAAATAAGAATAAAATTTTTCGATATGTGTCTTGGTTTTCGAAATATCGAAAGCTAAATAATTAAACAAAATTTTCAATTTTCGATATTTTGAAAATTAAGCCAGATATCGAAAAATTTTATTCTTACTTTTCGTCTTATATCGTCAAGTAATAATATAAATTTATCATCAAAATTGAAAATATCTATTTTTAAATTTGTGCCCCCACTACCATGCTCATACATCCTTAAAAGAAAAATATGATAGATAAATAAAAAGGCAATATATCGGTTGGATGAAAACCTTAAAAAATGTAAAGATATTTAAGGTAGTACAAGCACCAAGGCAATTTTAGATTTACGTTATTTTCAACTTTGGAGATGAATTTTGTTATAACATCACGAATGTAGACGAAAAATAAGAATAAAATTTTTCGAGATCTGCCCTGATATTTGAAATATCGAAAGCTAAATAATTTAACAATATTTTCTATTTTCAATATTTTGAAAAGTACTCTATATACCGAAAAATTCCATTCTTTCTTATCGTGTTATATTGTCCTTCAAAATTAAAAAAATATATTTTTTTAAATTTGTGTCCATACTATCGTGCTCATACATCCTTAATTAGTCAGGCATAAAGAGTTTTTTGTTTTCAATAATTTTAATTTTAATATTGTTTTTTTTTTAATTTTTACCGACTAGTTTTGAAGAAATCTATCAAAACATATCATCATTTTACCGTTTGCCTATAAGACCAATGTTAAATATGCCCACATTTGAAGTCATTTATTTATTTAAATAATCGGGCTTGTACCCCCCCCCCCCAACTTCATTTTTTAGAATTGATTTAGAGAAGATAGTCCGACTTCATATAAAAAGTTGCGTTTTATCCAAAGTTGCCCTGAAGCTTGTACATTCTTAAAAAAATAAATAATACCGGTGTTTAAAAGTCTACCAATTGAATTTAAGTCTACATAGTAAAAAGTGCTGAAAGCAGACACTCTTACATTAATTAGTCTCCGGCTACACGAGCTTTGAAACACCGTACTCGGATGTTTTTGAATTATTTGATTTTTTTAGTTAATTTATAACAAAACATCTATCAACTTACGGTGATTTGAGGTTTTACCTTTAAAAAATTTTCTACATTTCCGCATCTGAATTGATATGTATGTTTCTCGGTGTAGGTATTAGTGTCAAGAATTTATATTAAATAATGCTTAATTTATTAAATTCATGTATTTATTGTATTCATAATTTATCAACGGGCGCTTAAAGCATCTTGCAACATCTAGTGATGTATAAATACTTACACCGACTGCAAAATATTGAGTAACTAAATGCAATTGTGGTGTGTAGACCACCAGGTCTACAACACCACAGCTATTTTTCTTTGGAAATCGTTGGGGATGGGGCTCACTGGCAGTCTACATTTCGGTTTTTGGGAATCCAAATCTTTTGCATATTCTGCCATCTTGAATTTGAGGGAGAATTTTTTTTATAGAAGAAAACTCGTTTTTTAATTTTACAAAAATATCGATCTTAGGTAAAAATTGATAAGGGCCAAAATTGTAGGAAATTTAATTAAAAACAACTTTGGTTGACCATTTTTCGTGCAAAATGAACATTTTTTTGTAAATTTGAAAATAAACGAGTTATCCAATTAACAAAAATTCACCCTCAAATTCAAGATGGCGAATGACACAACAGGGTTATTATCCCGAAAACCGAAATGTAGACTGCCAATGAGCCGTTCCAAACTATTGCCGAAGGAAAATTGCTGTTATTAATTTTTTCCGGGTCAAGTTCTAATTCAATTAGGCTACTTATTTTGTTTATTTTTAAGTGGTAGTTTAACGTATACATAAATAAATTGATTGATTCACTCTGTAAGACTATGAATAGATAAAACTACTTGTTGTTTTACGTCGTTTGTTGATGATGAAATGCTGGAGTATCACTTCAAAAATAAACAAGTACTCTATTTTATCATAAAATAAAAGAGCTTAGGCATTAGTTACAATAATAAACGGTATATAGGAAGGTTGTTAGCTACCTACCTATATAGTTCTATAAATTCACAAATGAAATAAATATATAAAACATAAAGATAGAATATTATTATATTGTTATTGTTATATACTTTGTCTTCATTCTATTATTTTTAATTTGTGCTTTTATATTATTTTATGAAATAAATATAATGGACAAATGAATTAGATAGATAGAAAGTCACTAGTTTTACATCGAAAAGTTCAATTACAAAATTTTAAGTTACTAAATAAGATACCCACCTTATCTTATTATTACGGATTAGCACGTTATTCTGGAGTTTTTTCAAACGTAATAAATATATTTTTAATTTAAAACAAGTGAAAACAAACAATTGACTGAGTTAATTGTTGAAATACCATGTATAGGCAGTGTTGATAACTCTGTCACATTTCACATACATACATATCTGACATATTTAACTGATATTCTCATATAATGCGCAAGTGTTGATGCGCAATCGTTTGTTTTTTTTGACGTCATGTAAATAACAAAAGATATTCACTTTGATATTCCTATATTAATACATACTATAAAATTTGTACCTAATTAACGCCCTCGTGGGTAAACAGTGATGTTTACAAAAAAATGTTTCAAACAAAAGTTGTTTATTTTTTTGTAAGGAACATTTTTTACATTTAAACTTTTATTCTATCTCTAACGGTTTACAAGATGGGTACTACGGACCCATGACCCAATTGACCCATGTTGCTCATTTACGAACTGTTATGTGGTCGTAGCTAAAATCGTTTTATATTAGACAGAGTAATGGCCCTGGCGAAAACTTATAATTTAAAGGTGAAAGTTGTGGAAAAATTGTGCTACGTTTTCACCACGTGCTTTTGAGGTCCGTAGCTTTAGTATTCGATAAGTGTAAACCACACAACAATTGTAATATTATAACAATATTACTTTTCGTCTGGTGTCAGTTAAACTAATAATTGCTTCGATATCAATTATTTGTTCATTGGCGGAAGTCGTTTGATGCATCAAATGATCTAAGATTTTTTTGTGGAATATATATATATATGGAAGTCACAATGTGATGTTTCGTCTTTATGCTGCGATTGACATATATGCACTATGTCGTGAATAGATATTATTCCTATAACAAATGTGACGTTTAGATTTTGAATTTGTAAACACGTGTAAAACAGAATGCACTTCAAAGTGATGAATTTTATCAAATGATTAAGGTGATAAATATTGTCAAGTGATAAATTTGGTGACAGCAATAAACTATCCGTCCCAAATATATATATATATATATATATATCGCACCAATCCGCACCGAAACAATCCTATTTCGAATCGCAACAGGTATTTATAATATATTTCATAAAACTGGTACTCACCCGTACACGAGGTGTATAATTTAGCTCGTTATCCTTATTCCATGTGGAGCTTCCAGATTTGCTACGATGTCGCTTATTTGTGGAAACTTATTAAATAATTTGATGAGAATCCTTTACGGCTGTAGCTGGATGAACACGATGGTAGACAACGGTGAAATTAAATACTTCAAATGCAGGTAAGAAACTTTTATTGAAATAATGTGTCTGTTCTTTTGTCGTTTACAATTTATTTTCAGATTTTACAATCGGTATTTTACAATAAAATGTGAAAAATGTGATAAAATGAAATAAATGATGATCAATTATAATACATGACAAAATTATTCAGCGTTCGAGTCAAAATATATTACAATGTGTTCTGTACCAAAATTTTCAAGAGAGTGATAATATAATTTCTCAGCTTGGAGGTAAATTACTCGCGCCAAAAGTTATTATTGTAAGTAAACAAAATATAATATTTTGTATTTAAATGTGTTATGTAATCAATTTGTTGGAGATCATTCGCTTTGACATGTTAGCGCGAGATTTAAATAAATTGATTTTTGTTTTAACTTTTTAATAAAATTGATCTTCAACAATTGACTACATAACACGTACCCCCCTCTTGTATTTTATAGCCGATGGTGAACTAACAATAAGTGGCTAGCCAGTGCGTGACGCTACTGAAGTTTTGGTCGATTCAATTTTTAAGTGTGTTCGACCGCTCGGGTGACCTGGAAAAAGGAGTGAAGGTGAAGGGCTCCTGGTGGAAAAGGGAAATACCAATATTTTATATGGTCACTGAATACGTTTGTGGTATTTCTTTATGAACATGACATGGCATTTCAAGCATCGTCCATTTGAAGTGTTTTTTAAAACAGCTGTATTTTTGGCTTTAAAATTTACAATTAAATACGGACCTAGGTATTTTACTGAGAACTTTTTGCTTGAAATGCCATGTACAGATACCTGTTTCTTTCTCAGCATCACCAGGTCATTAACTCTGAAACCGTGAGATTTTTTTCCGCGATCAAAGTATTTTCTCCTTGTTTTTAATGATGTATCCAAAAAACGTTTTACAACTTCTTCAGATGGCTTTTTTGTTAGTGGTAGAACATCATGAATTTCCCATAGATGGTCAAGAGGAAAAGTCAAGGTTCTACCGAAAAATATAGAAGCTGGTGTGGTGTTGGTAACAGGAGAAAATGAATTATTATAGGCGAAAGTCGCGAAACTCACAAATTCGTTCCAGGTGGAATGACCGGATGATGCTGATTGTAGAAGAGTGCTAACATTCGATATGAGGACCTTGTTCATAGCTTCGGATTTGTTTCCAGAGGGAGAATATGGCGACAAAAATCTGGCACGAATACCCCATTTATAGCAAAAATCCTTGTAAACTTTAGATCTAAAATAGCTTGCATTATCTGAAAACATCTGAAAGGGTGCTGAAAAGGTTAAAAAGGATGTTTCCAGTTTTGCGCAAATTGCAGCCGACGTGCAGGTTTTTAAAGGAAAGGTCTGCAAAAATCGGCTGAAGCTATCAACGGCTACTAACAGAAATCTGGACTTACCCTTGGTCATAGGTAGTGGACCAAGAATGTCAATATGCAGAGCCTGATAAACGTAGGATGGATTTTGTGCTTGCATAGTAGGTTTGGGTTTCGTGGAGATTTTGTGTCGTTGACAAGTGTCGCAGGACTTGACGTATGAAACAACGTCTTTGTACATATTCTCCCAAGAGAAACGTTTGGAGATGTTGCTATATGTTTTTACTACACCCTGGTGAGAGGACAAAAGACTATCGTGGAAATAATGTAAGATGTTTCCACGGATACATTCTGGGACGTAAATACGTCTTTTTTTCAATTTCCCAGTTTTGCGACACAGAAGTCTGCGATGAAGAGAAAAGTTTTGTACATCATCATCTCCGTTATTCAGTCGGAGCGTGATGTCTTTGCACTTCTCGTCAGAGAGTTGAGCTGTGCGGATGTTTGGAAAAATGTTAGTCATTTCGTTTAAGAATAAGAGTTTGTCCTCTGGTGTAGCGTCCTCATATAGAAAGCTAGTTGGGTTTATGGAAGTTTGTTCCGTGTCTTCGTCAGAGTATAGCCTAGACAGGGCATCGGCGATGTTGTTAATAGAGCCATTAATGTGTTCTACGTCAAATTGGAAGTTTGCTAGAGTCAATTGCCAACGAGCTAATTTTCCTATATTTCTACAGTTCTTAAAGAGGTATGATAGGGCATTGTTATCTGTTTGTACAATGAATTTGGCATGTTGCAAATAATCTTGAAATTTGTTTATAGTTGAGATCAAACTTAGCGCTTCTTTTTCATAGATGTGGGTTTTGGCTTCTGCTGGTGATAATTTTCTGGATGTGTATGCGATTGGATGGAGAACATCATCCACACGTTGGAGTAAAACTCCAGCTATACAATGATCACTAGCATCACATCTAACAATGAACGGTTTGGAGAAGTCGGGAAATTTTAAAATTGGTGCAGAGGTAAGTTTGTCTTTTAGATTATTAAAAGCTCGTAGATGTTCTTCTTTTATTTCAAACTTTGTATGTTTTTGTCGAAGTTTATTTAGTGGTAGGCAGATATCGGCATAGTTTTCGATGAATTTCATGAAGTATCCTGTCATGCCCAAGAAACTACGAAGTTGTTTAAGGTTTCTTGGAGGAGGAAGATCGTTTATGGCCTGAACTTTGGACATGTCGATTGATTGGCCGAATTCGTCGATGATTAAACCCAAGTATTTTAAGCGGGTCATGAAGAAACGACATTTTTCAGGTTTCGCAGTCAGACCGTGTAATTTCAACCTATCGAAAACTTCTTGGAGATGATCGAAGTGTTCTTCGATGGATTTTGAGTATATGAGAAGATCATCTGCGTATGGTATGCAAAATTTGTATTTAAGATCTCCGAAAATGTCCATCATAATTCTGTTTAGAGCTTGGGATGAGTTCGCTAGTCCTTGTGGAGCCTTTAAGTATCGATATTGGCCTTGTGGGGTGACAAAAGCTGTGATGTTTCTAGAGTTTTTGTCCAAGGCAATTTGATGATAGCTGGATACTAAGTCGAGACTCGAAAAAATTTTTGCACCATGTAATGAATTAAAGCAATCCTGTACTTGAGAGCTTGGATATGGGTCGAATAATATCTTTTTGTTAACCTCTCGATAGTCATGGACGATCCTGTAATTGCCATCGCGTTTTTTGACAAGAAATGTTGGGGATGCCCAACTGCTGGTGCACTTCTCGATGACATTTTGTTGAAGAAGATCGTCTATGATATTTTGAAGAATGGCTGCTTTTGGAGGAGCCATTGTGTATGGATGTTTATACGTAGGAGTTCTATCTTTTAGAAGGATTTTCATCGTATGGTTTGTAGCATGACCGATTTTATTGCATAGAACGTCTTTGTAGGATTGTTTTAATTCTTCAAGCTTTTCGAGCTCAGATTGACGGAGTTTGGCTGTATTTTCAAGGACTAGGTGGAGCTGATCGTTAAAGTTGAAAATGATGGGAATATTTAAACTTCGACTAGGAATCGTAAAGTTACAAGTTTGAAAATTTAAATTAGCTTTAACTTTATGTAGAAAATGATTGCCTAAAATGATTGAACATGGTAAGTTTTTGACGATGAGGAACGGAACTTTCCATGTGTAATTTTCAATTTTGATGATTAAATTGATAACTTTGTTGATGGTAATGTTGGTGTTGTTTGCTATTGTCAATTTTTTGAAGGTTTTGCTGATTTGGTGTTTTTTATGTTTCAGCTTTGGAACCAGATCCGAACGGATGATATTGTACGATGATCCGGTGTCAATCATACATTGATATTTTTGCCCTAACACATCAATTTTAATGAAAGGTATTTTATTAGAATATTTAAACTCGTGGCTATTTGACAAGGAGGCAAATAATTTATGGCCTTTAGGTGGAGGTGCCTCGAGTTTATCAGTCGTTAGTTGTTGCTATGACTTGTTAGGAGTCTCGCGTTGAGTAGCTGCGAGTAAACGAGAGGTGCTTTCATCGGCACGTTTTGCGATATCGTACAATTGACGGAACGTAGCTGGAGGAGGAAAAATGGTTGATAACAAGGGTAAATATTTAGAATTTGCGCTGTCTAGGATATGTGTGACGATGCGTGTTTCGTCATTAAAGTTTAGTGCTTTGGCGGTATTCTCTAGATCGACAATATATTGTTTTAAGCTTTCGTTTACGGTTTGATATCTGAAAATTTTGGTCAAGATGACACGCGAAGTTTGTGTGGGAGATAGGAAATTATTTAACAGGTTAGCTTTGATTTCAATCCAATCATTTGATGATGTCGCTAGCCTGGATAACCACAACTGTAGTTCACCATCAGTTCTTGACACTAAACCCCTTATAAGTTTGTTGATAGGCAAAATATTGAGATTTACAATTTTCTCGGTTTTAATTATAAATTCTAAAAACTGCATAGGATTATCACCATCTGTTTTTGGGATAGATTGACATAACTGAGACATATCTGGATGAAAATTAGGTCCTGAGAGATTTTGTATTTCACGATGTGTGTTTATTAATAATTGGTTTTGAATTGCCATCAGTTGCACCATGCTTTCACGCTGGCTCATTCGGCGATTTGGCGTATTGGTTTCACTCGTGGAATTGGGAGTGGGGATATTATTATTATTTGTGTTTGGTAAATTGGGATGATTTAAACTAGGATATAATTGACTGCGTGTAGGAATGGGGGGGATTGGAGGGAATTGGGGCATAGGTGGAGCTGTTGGATTCGAATGCCACGGCCTAATTGGAGATAGTCTACCGTCCGGGTGTATATTGTATATTAAGTTTGCGTTAATTGGAGCACTTGGTACCTGTGTCACAACAGTTGGTGGTGTACAAGATGGTATGGGCTGTGATGGTGGTGTGCTGAAGGTTGATTGGTGTTGAGCTGCTGGTGTAGTCCGTGGGACTGCGCCATTTGATTGATTGGTTGACATTCCGAATTTGAATATGGTGACTATTTTCTTAAATTGTAAGATCTATTGTAGTCTCAGCTTGTAATTTCCTTTTCAGATTTCCACGAATCGGATGCAATACCAGATAATGAGTGAAAATGGTTTTCCTAAAACAGAAACAACAACAGCAGAAACAAATCGCAAAAAAAAAGGTGTGATAATAAAGAATTATGTGTTTGTTATGTATGTTTGTTTTTGGAAAATAAAGAGAGATAGAAATAAAAGGGTTTTTTAAGAAAATGTGGTTTATTATTTACTTATAACTCGAAGCATTTATTGTTCGAAAATTTGCAAATGCTATGCTTTTTGCAAATATTCAAATTGTGATTTTAAGATTTGTGATTTAAATTGATGTATTTAAATCACAATGACGAAAATATTTGTTTTACGGAGCGATGCTACCATTTGTTATGTGGTCGTAGCTAAAATCGTTTTATATTAGACAGAGTAATGGCCCTGGCGAAAACTTATAATTTAAAGGTGAAAGTTGTGGAAAAATTGTGCTACGTTTTCACCACGTGCTTTTGAGGTCCGTAGCTTTAGTATTCGATAAGTGTAAACCACACAACAATTGTAATATTATAACAATATTACTTTTCGTCTGGTGTCAGTTAAACTAATAATTGCTTCGATATCAATTATTTGTTCATTGGCGGAAGTCGTTTGATGCATCAAATGATCTAAGATTTTTTTGTGGAATATATATATATATGGAAGTCACAATGTGATGTTTCGTCTTTATGCTGCGATTGACATATATGCACTATGTCGTGAATAGATATTATTCCTATAACAAATGTGACGTTTAGATTTTGAATTTGTAAACACGTGTAAAACAGAATGCACTTCAAAGTGATGAATTTTATCAAATGATTAAGGTGATAAATATTGTCAAGTGATAAATTTGGTGACAGCAATAAACTATCCGTCCCAAATATATATATATATATATATATATCGCACCAATCCGCACCGAAACAATCCTATTTCGAATCGCAACAGGTATTTATAATATATTTCATAAAACTGGTACTCACCCGTACACGAGGTGTATAATTTAGCTCGTTATCCTTATTCCATGTGGAGCTTCCAGATTTGCTACGATGTCGCTTATTTGTGGAAACTTATTAAATAATTTGATGAGAATCCTTTACGGCTGTAGCTGGATGAACACGATGGTAGACAACGGTGAAATTAAATACTTCAAATGCAGGTAAGAAACTTTTATTGAAATAATGTGTCTGTTCTTTTGTCGTTTACAATTTATTTTCAGATTTTACAATCGGTATTTTACAATAAAATGTGAAAAATGTGATAAAATGAAATAAATGATGATCAATTATAATACATGACAAAATTATTCAGCGTTCGAGTCAAAATATATTACAATGTGTTCTGTACCAAAATTTTCAAGAGAGTGATAATATAATTTCTCAGCTTGGAGGTAAATTACTCGCGCCAAAAGTTATTATTGTAAGTAAACAAAATATAATATTTTGTATTTAAATGTGTTATGTAATCAATTTGTTGGAGATCATTCGCTTTGACATGTTAGCGCGAGATTTAAATAAATTGATTTTTGTTTTAACTTTTTAATAAAATTGATCTTCAACAATTGACTACATAACAGAACTTGACGCTGTAAAAATTTCAGCTTGATATCTCTTTTCGTTTTTGAGTAATCGTGACCACAGACGGACGGCCGGACGGACGGACAACCGGAAATGGATTAATTAGGTGATTTTATGAACACCTATACCAATTTTTTTTTGTAGCATCAATATTTTTAGGCGTTACAAACTTGGGACTAAACTTATAATACTATGTATATTTCATATATACATGGTATAAAAATAATAAGTAACCAAAAAAGACTTTTGAACAAATCTAATCACACTTAAATACTCATTATACTGATCGAAAAACTAAGCGATCGGTTAACGGTTTTATTATAAATATGTTGTCTGTATGCGTAAGGTGTCAGTGTTGGATTGTTACTGGTTACTGGTTACTGGTAATTTTATCATACAAAATATGTAAAAATGTTGATTGGAATAAATGAATAAATCGTTTGAAAGTTTGTAAAATTATTTTAATTAAATATTTTTAAATATGATTACCGTAATTATGATCTTAAATCAGTGACAGTGAACCCTATTACGGGAGTCTACCGTAATTAGGAAAATAAGAAGTAATTATTTTTAACCTATAGTTTAAATTGGTGTTATAATTATTAAAATATTTTATACCAATCGAAGCAGTAGATACCGCAAATTTTGTGAGGTAATTACGGGATATATTTTTTTTCTTTTTAATTTTCTTTTTATAATAAGTATATTATCTAATGTGTTTTTAACACCCGGAATAATGAGTTTTTACTTATGTATGCAATTCCTTGAGCATCACATGGTAAAGGAGAACATTGAAACTTGACTTTTGTTATTTAAATTAGTTTTTGATGATTATTTATGTTAAAATATATTTTCTACTATTTAAAGAATAAAAAAAAATCGTCCTTTGTGTCATATTTCTATTGTTCGCAAATCTTCAACGAAACCTCTCTACTTGTTGCAACACTCATTGTACCAAGATTATCAGAAAGAAAATGTAAATGAGTTGTTGAAAATTAATTTCGAGGTCGCTATGTTGTTGGCAAATTTCTATTTTATTTCATGTTTATCCTTCTTCGAGCATCCGGAGAACTTATCGTGCAAAATTAGCAATTATTTTTAGGATTGTGAGGCTCTCGCCATAACATAAGAACTGCAAAAGGCATTTTCTTTTGTTTACCTTTCATCCACTTCAAAATTCCCCATGTAACAAGAAATACAACGCATATGAGGTGTCCGCGAGTTTTACATATGAGGTGTCCGCTTTTATACCTTTCGCAATTTTCTTTTTAGATTTGTCACTATATAACATTCACACACGTAACAAATTTTATTTGGTGAATTTTTACAACATCTTAGTTGATGACAAGCCAACATCTTTTTGTTATGCATAAAACATCTTGATATAATAACCGAAAAAATTTGCTGTATCGTAATATTTTGAATAATATAATGTGATGACTTGTGTACAGTAAGCCCATTCTAGTGAAAATATGAAACATTAAATAACACTTTTATTAGACTTGTCGCAAACCTTTGATGACTTGATGTGTGAAAGGTGTGGGTGGTGCAACAAAAATATATGATTACTGTTCTGGTTGTCCCTTTATTCCCTTGTATTATTTTTATTATATATGATATAATAGGTTAAACTCGTATAAACTTGATTCTTGGAATAAACTTGATTAAAACTCCAATTAAATCGAATGAAAGTACTGTAAAAATGTACTGGATGGATTGGAGTAAAGGCTTTTACTTGGCTAATGCTGCTCTTAAATATTTACTTCGTATCATGTAAAGAACATAATTTTTTTGTGCTGGTAGGACTTTTATAACAGTTATACCAATAGCATTGTATCTGAAATTTATTGATTTATTCTTCGTAGGTCATATCAACTAAAGCTTGTTTACACGTCATTTTGTTTGGAAAACATAATGTAAATTTTTTTTTCTTGTTCATGACGAGTGTCTTTGGCGTGCTTAGAAGAAAAACATGTTATGTGTAACATACACATTTAATAGAGCTTTAATAAGTTTTTGATAGATTAGTTTATTTACAAAGATAATAGAATGAAAACAAGTAAAAACAAACAATTGGCTGAGTTATATGTTGAAATACCACATATAGACAATGTTGAATACGCAATCGTTTGTCTTTTTTACGTCATATAAGTAAAGAAAGATAGTAACCAACAATCGTGTATATATAACATGACTGTGATGTCACACGCACATAACTGATATTCCCATATAATACATACTATAATGGTATTTGCGCACTCAAAGGTAAACAGTGATGTTTACGAAATAACTTTTCAAACAAAACTTATTTTTTTATAAGGAACATTTTTTACAATTAAACTTTTGTTCTATCTCTTTACAAGATTATTTACAAGATGGGTCCTACGGATCCAAGCCCCCCTTGACCTATGTTGCTCATTTACGAACTCAATCTCACTTTTTACGTCCTGAGCACGCTATAAACACAGATATCTCTTTTCGTTTTTGACTTGTCGTGTTAAGAACGGACAGACGGATGGACATACAGGCAGCCGGACAGGACTAATTAGGTGATTTTCTGAACACCTACACCATAATTTTGTTGGCAGCATCAATATTTTTAAGCGCGACAAGTTTGGGACTAAATTTAGTATACCTTGGCATATTTCATGTATACATGGTATAAAAATGAATGTAATCCTGTATACCGATGACACCAAGTTTAAATAAGATGTTTTCATCATTTATCTGAAAATATTTTATTAACTGCTACCATAATTTGACAAAAGAATATTAATGTAAAATTTGACAAATAGTACAAATTGTGTTTACAGAAAAATGTTTTATTGGTTTTAACAAACTGGACTCGTATTGATCATTTTTTACTTTCTTTCCAAATAATTATTTTTGAGACGCCTTAACACAATGATAATTCGCACCAATTGCAAGTGTTTATTTTTTTGTTATTTCAACTATGATTTCGTTTTGTTTTGTTTTGTTTTTTTTTTTTTTTTTGAAGTGAAAATTTCTTTTGGCTCGTTGAGCACTTTTTGGGTGAATAAAAACCATGGAAATCGCGTAATCGCGTGTTTGTAATTGAATTTCTCTTAAACGGATGGACCCATTTTGATTAAATTTTAAATTGTATACGTGTCGCCCTATTAGCTCAGTTGGTTAAGGCGTAACCAATTCCATCCTCGGTATGTTTAGGGTAGCGGTGTCGAGTCCCGCCGTCGCAACAAAATTAATTTAATTAATAGTTGTGATGGACTGGTGTAGTGCATGGTATATGCATGAAGTAGGTGCACCCAGCCCATGAACTTGAGGAGCTGATAAATGAAATTATTAGCAGAAAGGTGGTAAAACACATATTTGCTATCACAATGGGCTCTACAGCCTAAGTGTGTCCTTCGTGGACAGCCAATATAACCTAACCTTAAGTGGATACGGATTTCTTAGATTCTCAATTTGGCCAACTAGAAATTTTTTTTGAGGGTTCCGCAAAAAAAAAAAAAAATTAAAACCCATGAAATAATTGATGGGAACGCATATAAATAATATATTACATAACATCTTACTATTCAAATGTATTTATTTGCACTCCCATCACCATGTATAAATGGTAAAGAAAAAAAAATTATTTTACGCTGATGATGTGGTGTTTATTTCAAAAACAGTTGGAGGTATGCGAAGATTTTTAAAAGGTTTAGAGGAGTATTGTGAAAGAGGGATGCTGAGTGTAAATGTTAAAAAAACAAAAATGATGATAGTGACGAATTGACGAAAAAGTAGTATGGAATTATAAAGAAGTGATTGTAAAGAATGTTAGTGGTTTTGAATATTTGGGTGTAGTGATGAGTAGTGGAAAATGGAAAGAGCATGTGTATGACGTATGACCGATAAGGCAATGAAAGTCTTAATGAGTATAAAAAGGTACGTGTACAGATATGAAAATTTCCCTATTAATATTGAAATGGGCACTTGGAGTGTGGAGTATTATTGCATGGCAAAGGCTTTTAATTATCGCAATAGGGTGTATAATAGGAACAAAAAGCTGCAAATAATCTGTTTGAATGAGGGTACGTTGGATAGAATAAGAGATTTAATGGACGAAAAACGATTGAATGAATTGGATGAGGGCTGTGTGGGATCAAAGATCAAGAAAGAAATTGAAGAGCTAGCGATACGTGAAAGTTTGAATGATATAAGAATGAAAGAGAGTCTTAATGGCGGTCAAAAAGCCGCCATAATTGTGGTGGTCTTCTTAAACTCTTCTAATTAGCAAAAAATTAATGCCAGTACTGATATTCAACACTTTCTATACATGGTATTTCAACAAATAACTAATTAATAATAATTTGAATTTAAATCTACGCTAAAACTATAGACATATTATTGTGTGTTATTTTTAAAATATCAGCAACCACTAATGAGAATGAATTTTATGTAGGTACTCCAAAAGAAACAGATCATTTTATTTAATAAAATGTATAGTATAGGGATCCCATACCTAAGGTAAAATCAAATTATCATAAAGTAATAAATTATGTAAATATCGATTGTGTTATGTTAAAATACACACACGTCTTCCTTCATACGTGCATATAAAGTTACAAAAGGATATTTGGCATACTTAAAAAGGTTCAATTCAAGTGGATAATATTGTGCTTTCGTGCCATCCTAGCTTCTAATTTCAATTTTACTCTTTCTGTCTTTAACAACAACCATGAAAGATTGATCTTTACAAGCTGGATTCAACTTGGAAACTTTCTGATTAAAACCTTTCACTCCCAACAGTGCAAGTGCAAGTAGGTAATCAATCTCTAAATGCTGTGTCAATTATGCCATTCATTTGGATCTATATAAAGCTGACAAATCGTTTATTATTACAGTAATCCTAGCCGAAATGCTAAATAGTGAATCACATTTTTGGGAAAAGCCCAACATTTCGGTTATGGTTAGTGATCAAATATAAGATCAAATTTGAAAAGGCGGGATGCTACGAAAAACGAGTCATATTAAACAATTCGCCAGACAAATGTTTATTGCCCGTTATGTTGTCTATAACTTTCATTCAGATTTTTTTCCATTCCTTTCACCGAAATTGCTTAAATCGCAAAAGGAAAATTCTCCCGGCCCTTTTTTCGCTAAAATCAATAGTGTAGCAGTTATTGCAAAAAAAAAACTCACTTTAAACCAAGATGGCGGCCTTCCCCCAAAAGGTAGCATCCCGCTATTACAAATATGGCCTTATCTTTGTACGACTTTTTGATTACCGTAACCAAAAAGTCGGATTTTCCCCCTAAAATGCGATTTAAAAATCTAAGATGACTGTACTCTATCACATGTTTCATCAGACTATGAAACTTGCTAAACATAAAATTATGCCCATTGTTAAAATGAGCTTTTATACACAATCAGATTACGCCCTAATTTTGCTTTTCGGAAGTGTTTCAACCATTGTAAAAGCAGGGGGGGGGGAAGTTTTATACAAATCAAACTTGAAAACTATACGATAATTGAAAAAAAATTTCAAAGTAGTTCATATAATTACGCATTTTCGTTCCTTAAACGACTATAAATAGTATAATAATTGACTGGTATATAGTACCTTAAGGTATTTTTTTACATTTTGGTAAACGTGCGAAAACACAACCTTAAAGTAAAGTAAAATTCGAAGGCCCAGCTAGTAAAATTACAAAGGCATTGGTGTGTTTTTTGTTTAAGTAAAGTCATTACTTACACAGTTACAGCTCACTGAAGGAAGCATTTTTCTATCGAAAAAATCATGTGAAAAGTGTAGCGAAACGAAGACACCACTTTATTTTGTAGAGCTGAAATTTGCACACAATTAGTGCACACCCTAAAGTTACTTACGTGAAGTAGTATCGCGATGATATCCCCTGCAGTTGGCTCTTCCTGAATCATTCATTGAAATTGGTTGCCATAATTTCTTAAAGTATACATGTTAAGATGCGCAATTACAAGCCAAACTTTGCATTTTTTTCTCCGAGTTAACAAATTTTGCCACAGTAGGGATTATGGTGGGACTCCGTAACCTCCATCTTATACCATAAAGTCGTTCACCAGTCTTTCCGGCTTACAGTACACTTACTGTATTATTTTATTACTCCCACTGGAGTAATATGTGTTGGTCTTCCGCTATTAAGGTCCGGTGACAGTGGTTATTAGACTGTGCTCCTTCGTCCGTGATCCTTCAAATTATATAAATGCTTGCGTTAAGCTTTGAGTTTTGAAGAAACTAGAAGCAATGAGAATAAAAATATGATATTTCACTACGCTTATCATGTATACAAAAGATGACATGTTTTCAAACTTATATCGTCTCCGTAGATTTTAACTTTCGAGGTGAAATTGATATCTTTATATCAGGAAGTTAAAACTGTTTAGAGGTAAAATTTATCTATGTTTTTACTAAAAATGTAATTAAATATTTAGTGGTAATTTATGAAATGAGAATTTTTTTCGTAATTAAAATTTTTCAATTGAAATCTCTGCAATAAAAGTTTATCTTGCATGTAAACAGTCAATCCATAATATGTGTTTTTTTAACAGCATCAATTAAAAGTTTTTGAAAAAATATATGTCTACTATCCGTTTAACAATTTATTTAAACTAAGAACTAAGCTATACCTGAACATTACTAAGCTATACTTTTTTATTGCATGGAATCGATATAAATATGGGCAAGTTGTGCATCTTGAATTACAGTTTGCATTCATAATGAATTTTTTAATCAAATAATAGCAGAGCGCCGTAAGATTATACCGCGGAATTCAAGGCCAGTCAATGAATCTTTATAAAAATTGTTCGACTGCGCTGACATAATGTAGTTAAAAACAAAAATTTAAGCAATCTTGGGTCTGGGTCCTTAAGACGCATCTTGTAAGCCGAAAGAGATACAACAAAAGTCAAAAAAAAAAAATATTCCTTGTAAAAAAATAGACTATTTTTGATTGGAACATTTTTTGTCAACTTCATAGTTTCCCCGTGAGGGCCACTAATAAGGCCAAAACAAGTATATTTTCTCTGCTCCTAAAAGGAAGCCTTTAACAAGTAGATGCAGCAATGGAGAAAATTTTTAAATACATTGAGAATACGATGACTGCCAGTTTTCACCGACAACTGACTTTATTCTTGATAATCCTTACTAATATTATAAATGCGAAAGTAACTCTGTCTGTCTGTCTGTCTGTCTGTCTGTTACTCTTTCACGCCTAAACGGCTGAACGGATTTTGATGAAATTTGGTATGGTGATAGATGATAACCTAGAAATGGCCATAGGCTATAAATAATCACGCCATCGTTCTTAGGGGGTAGGCAGTAGGCAGATAACTAAATTGAGTTAGTGATTTTTAGTAGTTTTTGTTGGGACTTTTGCTCTTTCACGTCTAAACGGCTGAACAGATTTGGATGAAATTTAGTAAGGTTTTAGATGGTTACTTAAAAACGGATATAAGATCAATACCATCAAGGATTGTTTTTATCTATTTTTAACCATTGGGGTGTAAAGATGGAGTGAGAAAGTGGGGATTTATATTCGAATATTTTCAAATATACCTCAGTGGGGTATCAAATGAAAGAACATGACGTGTACTTTACAAAACTGTCACCCCTACGCAAAGAGAAGGGGGAGGCGGTGAAAGTAGGGATGTTGCCCAGCAAAGCGGGTAGTTCACAGCTAGTAAACAATGAAAAAGAGCCTAAGACAATAATATTGCATTTTCCAGTAAATTTTGATCTAGTTAAATAATAAACTTCAATTCAAATCACCTTTTTTGTTGTTTAATTAAGAATTTTAATTAGCTATGAAATTAAATAGTCTTGCAATAATGCAATAATTTATATTTTGACCTAATTAGTGCCTTTACATATACTTTGACCTAATTAGTGCCAAATCGTCCGAGAAAAGGTGACCAATTTAGAGAAGGTATTTAAGGTCATATAAAATTAAAAAAATTTGGAAAACGGTTGACTCTGCAGGTCATCCCTGTAACTTCCCGCAAAGTATTGACTCATAACGTGTAAAAACTTTTATCTATTCTGATGTTATATCCACTCGCATTGAAGCTTCATGAAGAATCTTTAAGTTTCAATTGATAGAACAAAAAATTTTGAGGTTATTCCGAAAAAACGCTTTTTTGGATTTTCTTTCGTCAACGGTAACTCACGAACGAATCAACCGATTTTGACCGGACTGGTGGTGATCGACGTGGTTTTTTGATGTTGAGAGCTGATTAGTTTTTGGAATTGATCGATACAGCCGTTTAAAAGTTATTCAGAAAAAAGCACTTAAAAAAAACTTTTTTTGTGCAGTTTGTTTGAGATTTCTCGAAATCTATCGGTTCGAATCGGTCAAAATCTAAGTTTGGTCAAGCCCTTTCGAATGGCACCAACCGCGATCAAATCGAACAAGCCGTTCAAAAGTTATGAGAGGTTTACATACATCCACACACACACACACACACACTGACTAATACTGACACCAACACTGAGATGGAGACTGAGACAGATGCAGATGCTGAGTCTATGACGCAAGACAACCGAGATCTGAGGAAGGCGAAAAGAAAAATTCGCTCTCCGGAGGATGGAACATTGCGCACTACTAAGAAGCTGAGAGACTCGGGACCTAGTCTCCCAAGCAAGAAGGAAGAAATGACTGAACAGTCGCAGAACTCTGAAAAGCAGGCCCAGGAGCACGGCTGGGAGACAGTGCAGTCGAAGAAAAACAAGAGAAAAGAGCGCAAGACGAAGCCTTCAGAAAAACCTCCAGTGCTTAAACCGAAGCCGAACCGGAAGAAGCCTAGAAGAGCAGCGATGAGACCAGAAGCACTGATCATCCGACCAACAGACAAAAGTAAGTATTCCGACATACTGAAACAGATCAAAATGTCAGTACCCGCTGACCAGGTCTGTAACACAGTCGACAAAATACGGAAGACAGCAGCAGGCGATATGCTCATTACACTGTCAAAAGGCAGTTGTGATAGAGGCAAAGTCCTCCAGACGACTCTCTCGGGAATACTTCAAGACGACGCTAAAGTCATCGCCACAGGTCCTGAAGAAGATCTAGAGATACGGGACATTGATGATACAACCACAACAGGAGACATCCTTGCAGCCTTACAAATGGTAGCCGGGAACGACTGTGGAATAACCGCAGAAGCAATCAAATTTCGTAAAGCCTTCAGAGGCACACAGACTGCGACGGTCACGCTGGCAGCAGCAACAGCGCAGAAAGTGGTAGGAGAACACGGCAAGATAAGAATCGGCTGGGTAAACTGTCGTATTAGAACAGTGCTAAAGCCAGTCCGATGCTTCAAATGCTGGCACTTTGGACACCGTGCGGTCCAGTGTAAAAGTGAGAAAGACCGATCCAAACTGTGCATTAAGTGTGGAGAAGAGGGTCACAAACTGACCGAGTGCAATAAGCCTGCCAGATGTTCACTGTGTGCTGATCATCCCGGTACAGAGAATGTCGCTCATTATGCCGGCTCAAATAGATGTCCCGTATACCAGGAGGCACTCAAGAAGATAACGAACAGTCGAAAATGAGAATATTGCAGCTAAACATCAACCATTGCGAGGCTGCACATGACTTGCTTATGCAGACAGTACGTGAACAGAAGATCGACCTTGTGCTTATATCAGAGCCGTATAAACACCTCATCGGTCAGCAATGGGAATCTGACAGTAACACAAAAGCTGTCGTATGGTCCTGTGGCAAGCTCCCCTTCCAGAGAGCAGTTGACAATAACAATGCCGGCTTTGTAGCAGCATCAGTAAGTGGCACCCGCTTCTACAGTTGCTACGCACCACCTAGCCTCTCAATTGTCGAATTTACTGACTTCCTGGATCGACTGACTGAGGACGCCAAGCAGCATCATCCAGTAGCGATAGCAGGAGACTTCAACTCTTGGGCAGTAGATTGGGGCAGCAAGCATACCAACGCACGAGGGAAAGCGCTACTGGAAGCTTTTGCTACACTGGATGTAGTTTTGCTGAACAGTGGTGACACACCGACCTATACCAAAGGTGACGCAAGCTCGATTGTAGACCTCACTTTTGTCAGTAATAGCCTCGCTAGAAGCGTTAACAACTGGAAGGTGTTGGATACCTACACTGCCAGCGACCATCATGCGATATGCTGGGAAATATCAAATGATCAGAGCCCCGAGAGACCTATTTTGCAATCTAACACCGTTGGGTGGAAAGTAAAATCATTTGATCCAGAAGCACTACTTATAGCTCTCAATAGTGATCCAATCAATCCTGGACGTGCGGAAGAACAATCAAAAGACCTGATGTCGAGAGTCACGAAAGCCTGTGACGCCAGTATGCCCCGTAAACGCGTCATGACACCTAGACCAGCGGTACACTGGTGGAACGAACACATCAGCAATCTCCGTAAGGAGTGCCATCGGAAGAGAAGAATATCTCAGCGTGGCTATCGACGATCTGACTCTACAGTTCTGATTGCAGAGTATAAAACAGCTCGCCGTGAACTCAATAAGGCCATAAAAGAGAGCAAAGGAAGATGCTGGGAAGAGCTCATATACGAGGTGGACAAAGACGTGTGGGGTCGGCCTTACAAAGTAGTCATGAACCACCTGAAGAAACAACAAATGCCGTCACCTACGTGTCCTCAACTCCTTCAGAAAATCGTCACTGTGCTGTTTCCACAGCAACACAGTCTCGAGTATCAGATAATGCCAGGCGAACTGGAAGACATTCCACCGGTCACTGAAGAAGAATTGCTGGAGGCCTGTAATCGTGTAGGAAATAATAAAGCTCCGGGATTGGACGGAATCCCTAATATAGCCTTGAAGACCATCATAAAGGCAGCACCAACATTATTTCTAGACGCTTACAACGCATGCCTCAAGGAGGGGACTTTTCCTCGTAAGTGGAAACAGCAACGATTGGTACTGCTACCTAAAGGGAAAAAACCGCCAGAAGAACCGTCATCTTACCGACCACTCTGCATGCTAGATACAGCGGGTAAGATATTCGAGCGCATAATCCATCAACGAATAGATACAGTAGTCGATCCACTCCTGGCAGACAACCAGTATGGATTCCGGAAAGGACGATCAACTCTTGACGCGATCAATCTGGTTGTTAATACGGCCAAGGAAGCAATCGCAGGAACTAGATGGAAGGGTGGAACGAAGAAGTACTGCCTGGTGGCCGCCTTGGACATCAAAAATGCTTTTAATTCCGCTAACTGGGACTGCATCATGCAAGCCCTTGAAGAAAAAAACGTACCAGCATATCTGCGCAGACTAGTGATTAGTTATTTCACAGATAGAGTGCTGAAATACGACACGAAGCATGGTCCAAGAGCATATGATGTAACCGGTGGAGTTCCACAGGGCTCTGTTCTTGGTCCACTCCTGTGGAATATCATGTACGATGGCCTTCTGAGATTGAATCTTCCAAGATGTGTCAAACTGGTAGCATATGCCGATGATGTTGCTGCAGTGATCGTCGCCAAACACCTTGACGAGATACAACACCTGTTTGACATCACTTTTGAGAAGATCAACCAGTGGATGGACACAGTGAATCTACAACTGGCAAAGCAGAAGACCGAAGCAGTGCTTATTACCAGCCGTAAAGAAGTTGAAACAATTAAGCTGAAAGTCGGAGACCAAGAAATCACATCACAACCTCATATACGGTATCTGGGAGTGATGCTTGATGCACTAGTGAGAGCTAGTGTCGCACGATTGATGCCGAACGTCGGAGGCCCAAAGCAGAGCAGTAGGCTACTATTGTCATCAGTAGTCACATCGGTACTCACTTACGGAATATCCATTTGGGCTGACGCACTAAAGACGCAAGATTCCTGGAGAAAGGCTGGACCAATATATCGGATGAGCGCACTACGAGTCGCAAGCGCTTTTCGCACAATATCGGAGGAAGCGGTGTGTGTCATTTCCGGAACTCTACCTCTTAGAGTTCTAGCTGAGGAAAGACAGAACCTTTATCAACGAAAGGCGTCAACCACACTGAGTGCTGAAGAACTCAAGGCAGAAGAACGACAGAAGAGCATCGCACGTTGGCAGCGTCAATGGAATGCTGCAGAGAAAGGCAGGTGGACTCACCACCTCATACCACGAATTGATGTTTGGCTGAATCGTAACCACGGTGAGGTCAACTACTATCTAACACAGATGCTATCAGGACATGGCTGCTTTCGAGAGTATTTACACCGCTTCAAGCACGATAATTCTCCGGAGTGCCCGTCCTGCCCAGGAGTACTTGAAAATGCGAAGCATGTTTTCTTCGAGTGTCCGCGATTTTCTACACTGCGTGATCAACTCGAAAGTATCTTACACCAGAGTATTCAACCAGAGACACTAGTAGAAGCAATGTTGTCATCGAGAGCCTCTTGGAACGCCATCAGCACATTTGCAACAGAAGTCCTCATAGGCTTGCGTTCCATCGAAAGAAGAAGGGCACAGGACAACAGCTAGAAGAAAGAAGGAATAACATCTTAGCTAGCAGAAGAAAAAGCAGTAGCTAAATTCTCCCCCCACGAAGTAATGCCTAACGGCGGATACCGTGGAGGACCAGAGTTCAGAGGATAGCGGAGGTTTTAGTCGGTATTAGCATTAACACGTCATCTTAAGTTAATGTCCGAGTCCGACATACCAGGCAAAACATCTAAGCCAGAGATTCATAAATGAATTTCCTTCGCTATATAAAAAAAAAAAAAAAAAAAAAAAAAACACACACACACACACACACACACACACACACACACACACACACTCATACATACATACAGCCATACAGACACCCTCGCGGAAGTAGTCAGGGAAGCTTCGAGATCTGATGAAAACTCGATTTTGGCAAAACGGGGTGAAAACAATAACTTCCCTATTTTCTTAGCGGGAAGTTAAAAAAAAAGTATTTTATAAATGTGAGAATGTAAAATCACGAGTCAGGAAATATCTTGTAGGCAATAAAGTACATTACCGGGACATTCAAATTGGTATTTGTGTGGAGACATTTTAAATGGTTCTTATATAAGTGGTTAAATTGGTGCCTTTAACCCAAAAAATTACGAGTAAAGCTCGGTCATCCATGAAAAGTATACCTCAACGTTCGTGGCATTGTAGTTTTTACAAGGATTTTACATCGGGCGTCAAACATGAACTCTCAATATTAAATAAGATATGTATGTAGATATAAAATTACAAATTTTATAAATTTATTTTTTTAAATTTTTATAAATTTTTACACATGAATAAATTTTACTTGCTCGTTCTTTTGTTAAATGTTTAAAGTACAGTGTCCTTTAATAGAGAGATCAAAAAATCAAAAAATTTATTTGCCTAACGTCAGAGAATATGATTGGTAAACATATGAATGGATATAAAAGTCAGCCTCTCGAAAAAAAATTAATCGTAAATGCTTCAGTTGAGTAATTTTTAAAATACAAATTTTTAGTAATTCTTTAACTAACATTTTTGTAAATTAATCATTCATACTTAATATATTTGAACAAAAAATTTGGTAACTTTAAAAGTTTAATTCCCTCTGTTATAGGTTGATAACGCTTAGTAAAAAATCGAATCGTTGATCGAGAAAGTAAAAGTGCAATCGCCTTTAACAGTTTGACTATTTATGGGAAGGGTATGGGTTCGAATCCAGGCAGCGATAGTTTAAGCAAGTATAATTAATGGAACGGTAAATTAATAACACTGTCGCTTGGATAACAGCGAAGTAACCGACTCCACTCACATCATAAATTTAATTTTATATCCGGAAAGTTCAAAATAAATAAAGATTTAAAATAATGAAGTCTGTGGCCTCTGTTATAGATGGATATCGGAAAAATGGAGGTTTAATCCCATTATTAAATTTAATAGTTTACTCTGCATACGTTATTTTTTTAAACATCTTCATATAAATAAAATTGGTATGACAAATGAGAATATTTAGTTCTTCTGACTGCCGTGAGAGGCGCTGACGCACATAACGAATAATTTTGGGGAAGAGGAAGTTAAAAAACATTAATGGTATTTCGATGATCTACCAGAGATGTCTTAAAGGGAGGGTATATTAAAACAGCCCATGTAACTCGCTGATAATGAAGTTTTCTATACGTGAAATAATTTTTGAAATCGGTTTAAGTACCTGGTTTTTCAGCTGATCTGTTATAATATACCCACATGAATTTCCATTCTCCTTTTCCCCATCTTAAGAGTTAAATTTTAAAACAAAATAGTGCTAAATTAAAGTGTCAAAGGAAACCCTCAAATCAGAATTTTCATGGACCTAGCCTCAAGAGTTTGGACTGTGTGCTGATATTTCAGCCAGTCAGTTTTTTTTATATACCATACATAGAACACAATATCTCCCACCCACTTTACTGGATGCGTGCAGATTATGTTTTTAACAAAAAATTGATTTTATATTAGTTTTATGATTACTAATATTTATTTTTATGAACAGAAAAGATTGATGCCAATTTAAATACATAAATATGAGTACGAACATAGTATCTATGAGAGAATAGAAAAAATTTAGTACTCAGATATTTTATTACAACCGTAACTATTAAGATTTGCGTATCAAATATTCATTCAATGATATTTTATACTGTTTCCTTTAGATATCTGAAAAGATACAACGATAAAATATAAGAAAAAGTTTCAGATTTTCAATTGATAGAGTCAATTCTAACATACTGCTTGCGAGAAGAACATTTACAATTTTTTTTTTGTAAATATTATAAACCACCATGAAGTTATAAAACACCGTAGTAACATTTAAGAGTTGGCAAAGGCTGATTTTTTTCGTCTATAAAATTATTTTTATGGGGTTTCCATCTAAAAACTATCATCTTCTTTTTACCACCTTAGGGATTAAAAATCCGTTCTTAATGAGAGTTTACATCGCAAAAGGAGTAACTATGCTTAATTTCAAGTCAATCGGATGCATAGTTTTAGAGATCTCGCGATGAATCAGTGAGTCAAGGGTATTTCGATTTAGATTTTATTCTTTTATCAGCAGACTGGCAACAGGATTTCTCTCTTTAATTTGAAGACATTATTCATAGCTTGCAGAGTGAAAAAATTCCATCCTGCCTTGGAAGCGGCGGCGTTTTTTTATTACTTGCAGATTAGTAATAAATATTTTTCTGAAAAATAAGTTATTGAGATATTTATGTGATATTTATTCATGATACTTGGCACGAGCGATCTACGTACATAAAAATCATGGCGATCTATTGTTTGTACAATCACAGTCTATAAACATTCCTTGATCGTTTTCTTAATAAAAGCTTTCGAAAGCCACTTTATATATATATCATGAAAGAAAAATATCTATATTAGGAGAAGTAGAGAGTTTATTGAGAAATGTTTTTATACAACATTTTTACACATTGGAGTTTGTCATTGAGTATGTAAAAATCAATAATCACATACTTATTAACTGTAGTCATTGAACTGTGACATTGTTATTACTTCGTTCACACAAAAAAAAGTTCGATGTATATTTTTTTTTTAGTACAATGAGTTTTTGAATTGTTTATTGAGTTATAAAACTGTTTACATACGTTCTAATAAATACACACAGGTTCACATTTAATGTAAACAATAATATATCTGTTATCATAATGACATCGATGCTCCACTAATTTATGAGTGACTCTTACGTGAAAAATCATCTAAATAATTGGTTTCTGTTTTTCTGATAATCATTTTCAAATCATCATTACGAGATTGATGAAGGTAGGTATACATACTGTGTATAAATCGTTTTGAAATAATACTTAGAAACTATTTGCCTAATATTGTATTACCAGATGACTGCGAACAAAAATTGAAATAAAAAATATTTTTTAAAGAGAAGCTTTTATTGTACTAAAAGTAGAAAAAATTTTTCTTTTTGGAGTCACTCATACATACTCATATAAATTATTAACAATGATTCGGAGCACTTCAATATATGTATGTTACTATGTTTGTTCGGGAATCTTGTAGCTCAATTTTTATATTGAGCGCTTCAAGCTTTTATAAATCATGTTTGAGTGACTCCTAAAAATAATTATTTTCTACTTTTTAGTTCAATAAAATACTGTCTTTAAAAGTATATTTTATTTGAATTTTTAATTTAAGACTAAAAAATAAAGGCATGTTAATATAATATACGGTGAAGTGATGGAAAAATCTGAACTAAACGTGTATACAAAATTTCAAGTCTATCGGTTTAGAATAACTGTTCTAAAATTGAGTGGCAGGATTCCACCCTGACAAACATACATACTGTAAGAAATAAAGCCGGAAAAACGTAAAGATGCCACGAACAAAATTTTGGTATTGATGTTCATAAAATCACCTAATCAGTCCTTTTCCGGTTGTCTGTCCGTCTATTCGCCTGACCGTCCGTCCATCGACACGATCACTCAAAACAGAAATCTGAAATATGTGTAGTGCTTTGGACATAAAAAGTGAGTTAAAGTTCGTAAATGAGCAACATAGGTCAAGGTCTTGGGGTAAATTTTTGCGTAAACACCATTGTTTACCCGTGACGGTGCAAATTAGGACAAAATTTCTTTTCTATTTTTCCAAAACTGTTGATAAATGGTAAGTAACCTTGGAACTACTGAAAAAGCGATGCACTTCTCCTTCTTCCATTGATCGCCAGTTGGCAGGATTTATCTTATTTAATTTGAATACTTTGATTGGCCTATAAAAATGATAATTACAAGTATTGCCATCTGGTAGTCTAAATTCGAACTACTGAAATCACTTTTTTTTTGATTAGTACGTATTATGATCGCCAGTTGGCGGGTTGCATCTCCCAGTTTTCAATAAAATATAAGGAGTTGAAAATTTGCGGGTAGTTTTAACTATTGGTCTTGTGAAAGATTATCAAGAAACGCAAAAAAAATTCTAGAATTCTAGAAAAAATTGAAAAATTTCGAAAAGCCAAATAAATTTTCGGCCGTCATAATTTTGTAGACTTTTTCAACATTTTAATAGAAATTATTCAAATACTGACATTAAACACTTACTAAACAGAGTATTTCAACAATTAATTCAGTAAACTATTTGTTTTCAATTATTTTTCTATTACTTTTGATTATAAATTTTTTAATACAAACGTAACACAAGTTTCCATGAATTGTAATTATTTTTCCAATAACTTTAAAGTCGTTGAATTTATATTAAACCATTGCATAATTTACAAAAAATTTATTTGTGGATAGGTAATAAAAAATTAAATTTATTATTTTTATACGATAAAATCCCGAATTATCTACGTAATCCTGTTAAGGCTTACTTTGGGCCTACTATCAAGACGTAGATTAACGATCAATAGATACAAAATTAGAGTCCATTGGCTATAGAGTCCATTGTGATACCATGCATGTGTTTTACCACCTTTTCCACTGATAATTTTATTTATCAGCACCTCAATTATTTTCAGAAGCTGAATGCACCTTCTTCATGCATTTGCCATGCACTACACCAGTCCATCACAACCATTAATTATATTCAATTTTGTTGTGACAGCGGAAATCGAAACCGCTATCCTAGGTATACCGCGAACGGAATTGGTTACGCCTTAATCAACTGAGCTACTAGGGTTGATTACCAAATATTATGAAAAAACGAACATATACCGCAAATATTTTTAATAAAAATGAAAAATTGTTAAAATTATTTTTTTTAATCAAAATTTTTGACACAATGGTGACTCATAAAAAGAAAAGGAAATTAAATAAATCCGTATAATTCGGTCCGAAATTTATCTTCGGAATAAGATACGAATATTGCAATTGTAGAGAGTAAAACTTAGTATCAAGCACCCTTTCATGTATACGCACATTAATCAAGTTGAAGGATCTGTGTTAATATTGTTAAGAAAGGCTATATATTTCAGGGCAAGGAAATGAAGGCTAGCTACCACAGGGTAGTATACAATAAATTTCAAAACATCGACTTAAAATTATGTCTAATTTAGACCCTCCAATAGAAACGATCCATGAAAATTGTAAAAATTTGAGAGCAAGGTAGTTTCCTAGTTGATTCAAAAAATTGTATTGACATATGGTACAGTTTTTTTAAAGGAATTAGAAAAAAAAAACTCTTCAATAAATATATGTACTTACAAAATATGAAAAGTTATGTATTGTAACAATTTATAATGTACGTATTCACACTGTAACGTATTTACATTTAATTTTTTTTAAAAACCTCAAGCGGAAAAAATACCTTGCCTCAAACAAAAACTGTAACGTGTAGGTTGTAGAATGGCTTCACTGATGTTCCAGAAAAAAAAAGACGTTGAAAGTTACCTCCCCCCCCCCAGAGCAGTCCATTTTTGGGTACGAAGTTTTACAATCTGATAAACAACTGTGGCAAACTTCAAGATTTAAGACTAGTTTCTTTATTACCATTTACTATTAAATAATAGTAAAAATTATAATGGAGTTGCAGTAGAGTTGGGCAAAAAAAGTATATTATTATTGGATCGTATCACCATCAAGTTTCATCCTACAGGCACTGATGAATAGCTCACAATGAATGCTATGCAAAATAGTCAAATAATAGCTATTTTAATTTACGATGAAGGAAAAATAAAGACTGTTGTAACACCAACACTAGGTGTTTAAAGCAAGACCAGGACCAAAATCAGAAGTGTAAGTTAAGGTCCAAGATCAGAAGTGCAAGCTCAAGACCAAGATCTTCGAGTCTTGTTCTTGGTGTTCCTGATCACTTGGTGTTTTCTTATCATCATTTACGAAGAATCCAAAAGGACATTGCTTACAAAGAACTTATTGAAAAAAGCATGAAACAAGTATTTATTTATAGAATTACTTGGTAATGGATAGAAAGATAAACATTAGTACTTTTACAAGGAGGACTGGTAAACTAAACTGCTGAAACTGAATTCATAAGCAAGTCGAACGTGACATTTATTTTATTCTTGAATCAGCTTGAATTGATATCCTATTATCAGAATGGCAAAACGAATAATAATTTAAGTAGATATGCAAGGATTGAATAATACTAGGGATTCCAATAAATATATAATACATTTATATATAAATGTATATAAAACATGTATATATAAATACATTTTTTGATTAACAAAGTTTCCAAAAATCACAAAAAATTCCTAAGTCATTTCAGGGCTTTTTATTATTATTTAATCGTTCAAAGTTGAATAAAAAAAGATGAATCATATAGGTTATCCTTTTCAATTAGATATTTCTATATCAAAAAATCTAGAGAGTATGAGTTCGTCGAAGATCCATCATTTGATGGACAGAGAGGACTATAGTTAGAGTGTTGATGATTGAAGATATATAAGCAGCACATGCACACAAGTTAATATTATATATTTTTGTAGTTGCGTGGTATTGAAAAGCTAAAAATATCATATTACTTGACTACAAACCATGTTTTTGTATGTACCGTGCATATAACCCAAAACTTTTTTACAATGATGTAGGGAAACAAACACTTTAACGTGAAAATAATTTTGCTTTTTTAAACTATTCGAAACGTCAGTGTGTAAATGGACATACGGTGAATTTTAAAATACCTACAGTACAGATAGATCTAAAAAGAAGATGGAATGAAACTGAGTTCATAAATAGTCAGCAATCCGTTAGTGTGTGAAATGTTTCAATTATGTGATTTCAAAATTATCTGTGTATGTAGACTTCAATTCTCGTTACAATTATTGTTGTTACATTGAACGATATATAAATTTTAGTAATTTTAACAATCTCATTTTTATACAATCATTATATTTATTTCTATTGAAGTATACAAGGTGGACCATTTTAATTTATAATGGCTAATAGCTCGTTTTGTAGTTTATCAATCAAAAATATCACCACATATTATAAAACAAAGTCGCTTTTTCTGTCCCTATGCCCCTATGTACGCTTAAATCTTTGAAACTACGCAACGGATTTTGATGCGGTTTTTTTTAATAGATAGTGATTCAAGAGGAAGGTTTTTATGTATAATACATCCATATTATAGTAGAGTAAGGGGTTGAAATAGGGGTTGAAAAGGATATGCTTCAAAAACTAAAAAAGTTGTGCATCGATTAAGCTAAAATATTGACACGATATACAACCAGCTTCAAAGATCCATTGTTTTTATCTACTTTTAACCTTCGGAGGGTAGAAAGGTGTAGCGAGAAAGTGGGAAGGAATTATCGAATATTTACAAATATACCTAAGTGGGGTATCAAATAAAAGAGCATGACGTGTACATTACAAAACTGTTATCCCACGCAAGGAAATGTGGAGGGAGGGGTGCAAGTGGGGATGTTGTCCAGCAAAGCGGGTAGTTCACAGCTAGTCTTAAATAAACGTTGAGTTTGATAAGGGGCATCATGTTCTGAAATGGGATTGGAACCAGTTATCCAGGTTTCTTTAACAACCAATTAAAATAGGAAAGTTCTTCCTCATAAAAAAAAAAAAGAATTTCATTTAAACCATTTTTTAAATCATCAGCTTTCGGAGGAAATGCGACTTAAATATATGTCATTATTGAATTTAATCAAAAGAAAACACACAACTACGGAAGTATGCTACAGGCAAATGTTATCAAGAACATAAGAGGACATTCGCCTGAGTTCAGGGCGTGTCTATACAATTGTCGTTAAACTTTAAGAGAATTTTTTTAAAGGCCATCCGAAAGCTAACGTTTTAGGAAAAAATTTGTTTAAGCAGCTAACTTGGCTATTAAAACAACTCAAAGAACCAGATCCAATCTGATGTCAGAACATGATGTACCCCATCAAACTCTACAATCCAGTTGTTTTTTGATTGGTTAACTACAAAACGAGCTATAAGCTATTATAGATTAAAATGAGCCACCCTGTATGCATTGTGAACAATGTATTTATTGTTCCACAATTTTTCCGTTATACAAAAGTAAGGGAGTATGATCCTTTCAGTTTTCAGCGAATTGGTATTATGAAATATCGATATTTACTGTGTAGTGTTATTTTCTCTATAATTGGGGTAGAGATCGGAATTCATATTTCACATAAAATATGAAAATAATTCAATGATTTTGTAAAAATTATTTTATTTTGAATTGTTTCAGAAATAAAACAAATCATACATGAGTTTTATACGAAACGAATGAATTTAGTCGATTTGGTGGGAAAAATTGATAAAAATTATATTTATAACTTTTGAGAAAGTTTTCAACAGTCCTTGATTACACGACAATAGCAAAATGAAATTAAATATTTCAAGAGAAATAATTCATGTATCTTTGAAATTTTCCACAAATGTATATCAGGTTGTAAACACGCCAAACTCTACCTATTAAAAAAAAACTATGCAACAAATAAAAAAACCTAGTTCAATTAAAAGTTCTAGCTGATTTAATTGTACACGTTTTTGTTTTTTTAGACTTTCTAGCTTCAAAATTAATGGAGGTATGCCAATTTTAGAATGGAATTTTTTTGCTCATTCAATCAAATGAAAAAGTATCCTTCTTGTAAACCGTTAGAGATAGAACAAAGGTTTAAATGTAGAAGTTATTCCTTATAAAAAAATTAACAACTTTTATTTGAATAATTCGTTCGAAAAACATAGGTAAAAAACTATAATACTACAAAAGAAATTGCTTTGAAAAATTTCAGGTGAACTTCAACTAGTGGTTTACACTTTCTAGAAAAACAAAAAAAATTCCAGAAAATACTTTCGAAAGAAACCAAATTTTTAAAATTTTCAACAGCTGCATATTGCCCTGCATTACATATAGTTGTGAATCTTGAGCACTCACTTAACAACACAGAAACATTCTATATTATTTCCAAAGAGCAATGGAAAGAATCATGATGGTATTATGACCACAGATATTATGACCAGTCTAATGTAGGAAAATGGAGTAAAATAGTAGCAGGCTGGTACCCAACAAATAGTAAAAGGAGCAAGAGGAAACAAGTAAGGAGATAGGAGGACGAGCTAAAGCTTATAGCCAGACCTCACTAGAGGAGAGTGGCTCCTGATAGAGCTCAATGGAAAATACAAGAAGTGGCCTTTGCCAGACGGCACAGAGAATTGAGAGACTTTTTATAGCAATATATCCAAGAACCAAAAGCAGTTCGGGACACAAGGGCATTATTATTATTATTATTATTATTGTTATTATTATAATTATATACATTCTTTATATTTATCTTTACCAATTTAATTTTACAGAATTTTTACGTTTTATTGCTAGAAACATTAGAGAATCAATAAGAAAACCAATTTGATGGTGGCACCAAAAATGATATTCCAATATGCAGCAATATGATAAATTTTAGAAAAATTAAAATAAACAAAGACGTAGAAGTATCATAAGAGATATAAGTGCCTGTTGATACATAAGTATAATTGAAGTTATACTATAATAATAATTCAATAACCTCTTCAAAATTAATTTTTTTTTATATATTTCCAACTAGAAGCAATTAATTATATTTTTTCCATACCAATAAAATCGGATATAGAAAGAAGTTGAATTGGAAGTTTATTCCAAAATTTGCATTTATATTTTGTTTAGTCTTAAACCATTTCACCATTTATAAATAATATTATAACGCTTTCATTTTTTTAACCTCCGACCTAAAAAAAAGGGTGTTGTAAGTTTGACCGCTATGTGTGTGTGTCTGTCTTAGCTATGTTTCACATGCCAGTTGGCGATGATCTTCAAAATTGGTTCAGTTTAGAAAAAGCTTTCAGGAACGGTAATTTAATGAACAGTCTTCTTAGATATATTTCAATTGCGAGTTTAGAGTTCCTTTCCCAAAAAATTTGTCCAAGCCATATTGAATTTTCATTATTGCCATATCTTCAATAGCACTAGCACAAATCGATTGACGCCAGAATCTTCAAAATCAGAGACGCGCGGTCTCTAATGTGCCACATAGAAACACACATACATTATTTTTCACAATAAGGCGTCTGGCGATCGCCAAATTGATTTTTCATTTCTACGATACATTTAGTAGCACTCGCAATGTAAAGACAAATCGATTGACGTAAGAATCATCAAAATCGGCCAACGCGTTTGGCCACAAGTGTGCCACATAGGAACAGACATAGACTGATAAACACATTACCACTTCTTTGCGTTGCTCAGTCGGGTAACAAAAATTCAATTAATTATGTTTGGTAAACTATCATTACGAAGATAGTTTCTTTAAAACGATTATATGTTGATGTTAAAAATATTAGTTTTTACCTTCGGAAATCAAAATACCCCCGAAGAAAACTATCACTGAAAGTCATTCAGTTACAAAAATTACAAATTATAGTTCTGTTTTGTTTTCCTTTTCTTTGGAAGCATTCACACACAAAAAAAAAAAGACGACGGGTTACACTCTGGGAGTACCGGCAGAAGTGAAAACATGAATATTAACGTTGTGCATTTTTGATATTTTGGAATGGCCAGGGAATAATTTTGCACGAATTGCTTTAATTATCAGTATAAAAGTACTATCATTTATGTGGTAGAATACAATATTTATTTATTGCGCTATCGTACACAAACATGACAATTTCATGAACGAACATTTTTTACCCATTACAAAAAAAGTGTATAACGCCGCTAAAGCCTTCACTTAAAAAAAAAACCAATACCAAAAAAAAATTTATTTTTAATAAAAAAGCAACCGCACACAGTGTTCCCAAGCGGTCACCCATCCAAGTACTGACTGTACCCAATTCCCAATGTGCTTAACTTCAGTGATCGGACGAGAGCCGGTGTACTGACTGTGCCATAGTCGTACGCTTTTTTGATCAGGCCACGTGTCCTGACGCGAGTTTAACATTTTTTACCCATTACAAAAAAAGTGTACAACGCCGCTAAAGAAGTTTTCACTTCAAAAATTTCTTAGAAAATTTATTACAGAATAAAGATGATACATTATTTACAAAATAAAGATGATTATTTGGACGATTTTATGAATACTCCTTTGCTTTCTCTTATTAACTCAAGATAAAATGAATTAAATCCTAATATAATTCAAATTACGACAAAAACCGTTGTATACATCTATAATATTCTTCATAACTATTACATTATTTAAACAGTGCAGCCGCAAATTAGTATGTTTATCAAAAAGTTAAAGGTTTAATTAACTTACGACAACCAAGCAACATAAATATTATTAAAAGGTTTACATTATATGTATTTTTATACCATGCATATATGAAATATACATAGTATATTAAGTTTAGTCCCAAGTTTGTAACGCTTAAAAATAATGATGCTAGGAAAAAAATTTTGTCATAGGTGTTCATAGAATCACCTAATTAGTCCATTTCCGGTTGTCCGTCCGTCCGTCCGTCCATCTGTGGTCACGATAACTCAAAAACGAAAAAGATATCAAGCTGAAATTTTTACAGCGTACTCAGGACGTAAAAAGTGAGGTCAAGTTCGTAAATGAACATCATAGGTCAATTGGGACTTGGGTCCGTAGGACCCATCTTGTAAACCGTTAGAGATAGAACAAAAGTTTAAATGTAAAAAATGTTCCTTATCAAAAATTAAACAACTTTAGTTTGAAACATTTTTTCTTAAACATCACTGTTTACCCGTGAGGGCGACAATTAGGGCGGAAATTTTATAATATGTACTATACTTGATTATCAGTTATGTATGTGTCACATGTTGGTATATGTAATGTGATAAAGAAATCAACAATGACTATACATGGTATTTCAACAATTAACTCAGTCAATTGTTTGTTTTCACTTGTTGTTTATGTTTTTTGCTTTTATAAGAGTATGTTTTAATACTCATGTCAAATATAGTAAGAGCATACATACATACCCATCTACTATGCATACGTAACATAATTAATTCCACAAGAATTCATCTTTATAGTGCTTCAAAGTAGTTTTAAGTAAGAATATTTTTAAATTCTATTTCACTTTGTGTTAGGTAATTTTCTTTTGCCTCAATTACAGTGGTATAAAAGACTTTATAATAAAAAAACCCGACTACAATGAATCTAAATTTCTGCTAGATCCGAAAATCAAGAACGTTTTTTCGAAATATGATACAGAAACTTTTTATAGGTAATTGTTTTTTACGCAACCAATCTTTGGCAATGATTTTTGAGGTAAATTGGGTGAACAGAAATCATGGAACTTCATTATTTCGTAAAATTTCATGATTTTTAACTGGTGTAAACATTATTCGGGTATTGCATAATACCCAAATACATATCCACTGGGTATAAAAACTGTATTAGCGTTCAGTAAATAGTAGTTTTTTTATCGATTTCCGATAAACCATTATATTAAATATTAAATATTTGAATTTGTTGAGATCGTAATATTTAAGTTTCATATTCAATATGCATTTTTAAAATATTAAAATACACCTAAAGTGTTTAATGGATAGTATGATTTCAACAACTTATATAAAATGTATTATTTTTACTAGTGGAGAGCCGTAAGATTTATACCTCGGAATCCAGGGCAAAACAATTAGTCTTTATAAAACTCTTCAGCTGCATTGTTGTTAAGGGATCGCATACAGATGTTAAATCTGTGAAATCTTGCCCAGGGGTGGGTGGAAAATTTAATGCTGAATATGACAATGGGAATCGATATAGTAATGAATTCTAAGCAAAAAGTTTCATTGAAACATACTTCGCAAAGTCAATACTTTCCGAGTTTTTGGCGATTGAAATTCGGAATATTTAAGGACAAAAAATTGAAAACTTTGACGTTTTTTGAAAAAAAGTATCCCGTTGTCATTTTCAACATAAATTTTTCCACGCCTTTAAGGGGTGGCTCCCACGTCCTGGGCAAGATCTCACAATTTTTTTTAACTCCTTTATGTCAGCTTCAACTGGTCATGGATTCCGAAATTTTAAAGTTTTTATGCCTTACGGCTCTCTATTATACAGTTAAGGATGAATGAGCCACAAGGTCGAACCCCCACGGGCTTTGCCTCTTGCAAGCCCAGCGGGGACTTCGGCCCCTACACCCCCCATGATGTTAAAACTATATAAATGATAAGTGATAATAGTGATAATTATATAATTTTTCATTCGGTACAAAAAACGGCTAGACCGATTTTGCTCAAAACCTAATCAGATCTAAGTTACATAATTATGCGTTAAATGAAACTGGTCCCATGGCAATATCATCATTTGTTCTCGAGATATGCGAGCAGAAAATTGAATCCGAACATACATACATACATAAATGTGCACCCACGGACATCCTCTTAAAAACCATACTATTCGAGTCTAAAGGCCTTGAAACGTGGAGATATGTCTAAATTTTCAATTTGCAAAATCGGACCCATTACAATAACTATCCCACAGGGAAGTTAATAAATGACTTCAAAAGTAGGCATATTGAATACTGATTTGATGATAAAACTCTAGATGGATGATAAGTTTTTCAAGATTTCTCCAAAACTAGTCGGTGGAAAAAGATAAAAAAAATAATTTTTTCAAATTAAAGTGAGAAAACCAAAAAAACTCGTTGTGCCCGACTAATTACGAATATATGAGCACGGTTGTGGGAACACAAATTTAAAAACATATATTTTCTATTTGATATTTGGGTTAAAGTCCGACTTTTTGACTACGGTTACAATGGTCAAACATAAGTGTAAATTTGAAAAAGCAGGTTGCTACCCCTTGGGAGAAGGTCGCTATCTTGGTTTGACCGTAAGTTTGTTTTTTTTTTGCAATAACTGCTATACTATTGATTTTAGAGAAAAAACTGCCCCAAACATTTTTGTAGAGAATAACACTTTTTATGCGTAAATCACATATTGAACATTCTACTGAAAAGTTAGTGCCAAATTTGAGACGAGTTATTATTTTTTTTCTCTACAAAAATTCCCCCGGTTTTTTTTTCGCTAAAATCGTAAGTTTAGTAGTTATTACAAAAAACAAACTGATGTCTGCAAGCCAAGATGACGGCCTTCCACCAAGGGGTAGCATACCGCCTTTTAAAATTTTAACTTATCTTTGACCACTATAACCGTAACTAAAAAGACGGACATTACCCCAAAAATGCGATTTAAAAATCTAGGAGGATACTAATAAGGTTGTTAGCATATCTTTAATTTTCTTTGTGCAAGAACGCCGAAGCTATAATTTAAATAGAAAAGAATCATCTATAGTTTAAGAATCAGAAAGAGATGAAGAAGATAGATCATTGTTTCAAAACTAAACAATCATTTTGTATCAAAATAATAATAGTGAAGCTAATATTCAGATAAGCGTTTGTATATTGCCTTTGGTATTAAACAATTTTCAGCTGTAAAAATCAATTTTGCTTTTTTATCTTATACAAGGACCATTTCAAATTTAATTTCAACACTGCATATATTAAAAGATATCTATTTATATGCACATGTAGGGTATAAGGTAAATTATATGTTATGAAGTGTTCTATAAACAGTCACTACATATACTCCAGTAAACGTGGAGAAAAAAAGACGAAATCTCTAAATTTTGACCTATAGCAGCGATTTTGATGAAAATTTGGAGTTAGGCTTTGTTCAGTCTGTAGATCAAAATTTTATGATGCCGAGTGGTGACTTTGTCCAGAGGGCGGTAACAACCCTTTCTAGGAAGTGGAAAACTATATGTTGAAAATGACTAAGAGAAAAAAGTGTCATTAATGTCATTCTGATGTATTTCGAAAAATCAATTCTTTCCAATTTATTGGCGGTTATTGGAGTATTTATCATTAAATAAGTGAATAATTTTACGTTTTTTGAAAAAAGTATATCATACCATAAGTACCATAAAAAACCTTGAAAATGTAAGAAATTTCAAGTCATTTGCACCAAAATTAACGTTGCACAAAAACTGATGAAGTTACCACGCGAACTTAAATTTATGCATCCCGCTTTTCAATTTTCTTTATTTATGTACGTACAACATGGTCAAAAAGTTCTAGCAGTTTCGGATATGTAGCTCTAGAAAAAATCGTGGAGAGATAAAATATTCTATGGAAAAAGAGCTAAATTGTTTCCCTCTAAACTTTTTTTGTAACTTTATTATTTTTCAAGTTATTTAACGATAAAGACTTTTTCTTGTTTCTTTCGAAAATTTTGTTGCATTAAAATTGCAATATTTCAATTACATATTAACTATAAATCAGAAACTTTCAAGGTTTTCTATGGTACTTTAATGAATGTACGATATACGTTTTCAAAAAACGTAAAATTTTTCACTTATTTGAAGTTAAAAAGGTACTCCGAATTTTAATGGCCTTGGAAAGAATTGACTTTTCGAAATATATCATTTGACACATAGATTTCACCCCTCTATGGAGTCCCGTAGTTACTTACCGTCAAATTTTCGGTAGCGAAGCTATAAGAAAGAATTTAGAGATTTATTCCTGGTTCACTGGAGTAATAACTAGATTCACATGTGTTTGGGACAGTTTTTTATAATAATAATAAATAATAACCATAACCTATCTACCCGACGTAACATTAGAACTATTTTAAATTACAGTAATCATTTTTCACAATATTTAGGAGCAATCTCAATTTATTATAAAAACCATTTTCGAGATGCGAACTTAGCCTAAAGATAATTGTATTTTATAATAATGATAATAATGGCCAATGGTAATATATACAAAAGTACCCAGTTTCCCATTTTGTTATCAAACTCTACGTTTTTGGATACATAATCTAATTTTTACAAACAATTTCAAACATTAAATCAAGTAAATTAGCGTTATTATATAAACATAAGGTCATCAATTTCTCCAGAAAAGAAAATTATTCACATTTTTCTATCGGATAGGTAGGTTTTACGTTACAGCTCATTTATGAAATTAATTTTACAAATCACAATCTATACTAATATTATAAATGCGAAAGTAACTCTGTCTGTCTGTCTGTCTGTCTGTTACTCTTTCACGCCTAAACGGCTGAACGGATTTTGATGAAATTTGGTATGGTGATAGATGATAACCTAGAAATGGTCATAGGCTATAAATAATCACGCCATCGTTCTTAGGGGGTAGGCAGTAGGCAGATAACTAAATTGAGTTAGTGATTTTTAGTCGTTTTTGTTGGGACTTTTGCTCTTTCACGTCTAAACGGCTGAACAGATTTTGATGAAATTTAGTAAGGTAATAGATGGTTACCTAAAAACGGATATAAGATCAAAATGATCACGTCATCGTACTTAGGGGGTAGGAAGTAGGCAGAAAACTGAATTGAGTTAGTGATTTTTTTATGGTTTTTGCTGGGAGTTTTGCTCTATCATGCCTAAACGGCTGAACGGATTTTGATGAAATTTAGTTAGGTGATAGATAGTAACCTAGAAAAGGATATGGAATATGGGGGAGGGGTGAAAGTGGGAATGTTGCCCAGCAAAGCGGGTAGTTCACAGCTAGTTTTACCATAAATTGATTTTTGAATTCAACACCAAAACAAAAAACTCTATGTCATAGAACAACATTAAAGTTCATACCCGTCATTAAAAAATCTGTCGTAACATGTTAAATTTCCAATTTTTACATATTTGATTAATCTTTGTAATGTTTCGACATCTCATTACACTTTTTGTCGAAACGAGTATTGCAATTGTCATTGTTGACTGCGAAGACCGAGTACAAGTATATTCCAATTAAGTTTGCTGCTGTATTATGTTTGTTTCCGGATGCTTTAGTGTTGTCTTTATATTTTGCTCATTCAATTCTTCTTCATTTTATTTGCTGGTACATCTTTTGTTTACCTGGCCAATACAGCAATGCCATCCGCGTTAGCAATACGTAGCTTTAAGAGTTCCGTTAATCACCTATAGAGATCGACAAAAATATTGATTGCATTTCTCAAATCACGGCCATATGTTTTTCGTATATGAAAATGGCAGCTATTCAAGCAAATTTAAATTTAGGGCCAGGAATAAACTCTTTTGAATTTTTCGGCCTAAATTAAATTAAAACATCCATTGCCATTTCATATTAAAGTTGCTCGCTTTCGATTAATAATCAGTCGTATCTACATACGAGCTTAACGAACACAACGGTTCAGGACCAGTGATAAAACATAGTAACGTTGTGATTATGTCAATGAGACATTTTCACACGCTTTGAAACGGTGGTATAATGTGCACGATCACATGTCCCAAAGTGGCACACATAGTACGCTTCAAATTGCAGTAAAACTTGCTTTTCAATTAAGAGTGTCCCGGATGCCTTACAGGTTGCTTGAAGACAAAGTCATGGAGTCTTATAGTACTCAAATACACGCACACGAAGATCTTCTGATCGTTCAACATCTATATTTTAGCGACCAAAGGCAGTGTCATGGCCATCCACTATTACCTTGTGCAATGGTACTGGTGGACTCGAACAACTGATCCATATACTCTGTGTCAACATGTTTGAAACAGTAGAAAGTCATATTCTTAGTGTACTAAACAGTAATAATAATTATACCATGTATATATGAAATATACATAGTATATTAAGTTTAGTCCCAAGTTTGTAACGCTTAAAAAAAATGATGCTAGGAAAAAAATTTTGTCATAGGTGTTCATAAAATCACCTAATTAGTCCATTTCCGGCTGTCCGTCCGTCCGTCCGTCCGCCCGTCCGTCCATCTGTGGACACGATAACTCAAAAACGAAAAAATATATCGAGCTGATATATTTTTATAGCGTACTCAGGACGTAAAAAGTGAGGTCAAGTTCGTAAATGAGCATCATAGGTCAATTGGGTCTTGGGTCCGTAGGACCTATCTTGTAAACCGTTAGAGATAGAACAAAAGTTTAAACGTAAAAAATGTTCCTTATCAAAAATTAAACAACTTTTGTTTGAAACATTTTTTACATCACTGTTTACCCGTGAGGGCGCCAATTAGGCGGAAATTTTATAATATGTACTATACTTGATTATCAGTTATGTATTTGTCACATGTTTGTATGTGTAATGTGATAAGGAAATCAACACTGGCTATGCATGGTATTTCAACAATTAACTCAGTCAATTGTTTCTTTTCACTTGTTTTTCAAAAAAATTTTATTACCTACAGTATTAAAACAGAAAAAAAAAAATATAAAAAAATAAAAAATATTAAAATTAATTTAATAAAAAACTAATCAACTGCTTGCGTTTAAGGGTTTTTTTTTATTTATTTTTTTATTTTAACCGATAAAATAGCCGAGCTTAAATGATAATGGTGCCTTGTTCTTGTGCACCGCGTTGTTGGCCAGGAATTTTATTCAGAATAAAATGCGAATAACATTTTACAAATACAGAGGCATTATACAAGGTTCTTTGAAATAAGTTTGCATGAAATACGTTAGCTTGCTATAAAAAAACTCTTTTGAATTTTTAAGGATTTCGCTGAGATGCTTCCTTGAAACCATCATCAATCGGATGTCCCCCCAAGAAGGGCTTTTTCAATATAAATCTCGCTGAAATTTGACCACGCTCGTAACTTCACGCCTTTGATTTGCTATGATGAGAATATTTGAACTGTTAGCGTGGTTTTTTAATTTAAAATTTTTGGTCAAACCATTAAAATCTAATTTTAAACCATTTGCCTTAAAACTTGGTTTTACGAAAAGGCACTCTCTATAGAAAGGATGTGGTTTCATCCAATAACTTACGCATGGAAGAAGCATCGTTTAAAGTCTCCTTCTGAAACGTAACTTTATCAGTTAGTTCAGTAAACAACAGTAAAGAATTTGAGAAAGTCTAAACCTAACCCTCTTATACGGTAGCGATAAAACCCTTTAAGAAATCAAGGTACATAATAAATTTTGAACATTCCATGGCGTTGGATTTTGTTGATTGTTTGGAAGAAACTCGTTTTACAGAGCCTACAGATTTTAGTGATAGAGTAATAAAAATTATAAAGTTTTTACTGGTGCAGAGATAAATTTTATTAACATTATACAAAATATTAAGGATGTATGAGCATGACAACAATGTTTGATTTAAAGGCTCAAAATTTGTTTGTAGGTAGTCTTTTACTCAAAGAATATGTGGTTAAAATTTCAGCTTAGGTATCCGTGCAAATTTTTAAGAAAAAAGTCATTAAAAATTGATATAAAATACATTGGCTCTTATGGAGGAATCTCAAAAAACGACATATTTTGGAAGTTTTTGATAATTTTCATTTAGAATGAATGAAAACAAATTTAAAAAAATCTTTTTAACAGAAAGTAAACATATTAGCAATGAATTAGAAAAGAAAAAAACTAAGTGTCACCGTCCATATAAGGGATGTAAGAGCAGGGTAGATTAAGGGTTGAAATTATTTTTATCTTATTTTCAACTTTGATGATGAATTTTGTTATAACTTCATGAATGTAGACGAAAAATAAGAATAAAATTTTTCGATATGTGTCTTGGTTTTCGAAATATCGAAAGCTAAATAATTAAACAAAATTTTCAATTTTCGATATTTTGAAAATTAAGCCAGATATTGAAAAATTTTATTCTTACTTTTCGTCTTATATCGTCAAGTAATAATATAAATTTATCATCAAAATTGAAAATATCTATTTTTAAATTTGTGCCCCCACTACCATGCTCATACATCCTTAAACATTTCTGATTTTGATTTTACGGCTAAAACAAATAACTTTCTATCATAAAGCTAACAAAAAAAGCTAAATAAATAATTATGTTATATACTAATAATAATGGAAATGAAATCCCATAACTGTTTAAATTAAAAATGAACTATTAAATTACGTATCCACAAAGAAACCCTCCTACTATCTAAAGAAAGAAATAAAAAAAAATAAAAATGATTGCTACAACATACAAAATAAAAATTAAATAAATTCTTCGTATATTTATTTGAAAACAATGCTTTAGTAGTTTCATAAAAACATTTTAATTGCATTTTTATAAATAAAAAATATTCTTAACAAAGCAGGCGCGTAAACTTAGTGAATTCCTATTAGCCGAATAAGTTTAAATAAAGATTTTATACCATGTATATATGTAATATGCAAGGTATACTAAGTGTAGTCCCAAATTTGTAACGCTTAAAAATATTGATGTTACGAGCAAAATTTTGGTATAGGTGTTCATAAAATCAACTGACCAGTTCATATCTGGTTGTCCGTCCGTCTGTGGGCACGATTACTCAAAAATGAAAAAAGATTCAAGCTGAAATTTTAGGCTTACTCAGGACGTAAAAAGTGAGGTCGAGTTCGTAAATGAGCAACAGGACCCATCTTGTAAACCGTTAGAGATAGAACAAAAGTGTTAATGTAGAAAATATTAATCAAAAAATGAACAACTTTTATTTGAAACATTTTTTCGTAAAAACCACTATTTACCCGTGAGGGCGCAAATTAGGCGTAAATTGTATGGTATGTATACATACTCATCATTACAAAGTATTAAAAGAAAATCTTTTTAACAGAAAATTATACCAAAATTTTAAACAGCTGCCTGCATTCCCGCGAAAAAAACATCAAATTTGGAATTGCCACAGCTCATTTGAAAACTTTTACATTATAGTTTTGGGATCTATTGTTCAAAATTTGTTATCACTACTCGCCGCTTTGTACAAAAGATTGAAAAGGTGACATTTAAAAAAAAATTTTTTTACAGCAAATCTGTTTAGACCAATCAAAATTTTGTTTATTTTTTTTGAAAATGAGTTATACAAAATACAAGCTTTTTGGATCAAATAAGCACTACTGAATTTAAATAGAGTTAAAATACTCTTTTGAGATAATCATTGCACCTAAATTTGTGTCATATCATTCAAAACTGAAACCGTCTTCTTTCAAGGCCATGTGAAAAAATTCCTGAAATAGAGAGTGATGTAATGGTAAATTTTTTTACAAAACAATATGGACGGACTTGAAACAAGGCAGTTTAATTTTCGAATGACATGCAAACAAATTTAGGTCCGATGATTTTTTCAGGGTTACAGAATTTTTCTTGAAAAGCGGTTATTTTGGCCAAAAAACACGTCCAGTAATTTTGTAGAGATCATTTTCAAGAAAAATAGTCAAAACAAAATGTTAAGTGGTTTTAACAGATTTGTTGTAAAATAATTTCTAAAAGTTTCTTAAGGAGCTTTTGCGATTTCACATTAGATGATTCTTCGCGGAGATACAGATGTTTTAAATTTGTCATTTTCCAGCAAAACTAAACAATTGATTCATTAGTCATTTTTGTAAGGATTTGTAACGGCTTATTACTTAATACAAGCTTTTATTTAACTAACAATGTATATATGTTTGTGGAATCTTACAAATCAATTTTGAAGCAGTTATCCTCAATCAATTAAGCTGAAATTTTGCTAAGCTAATTTTAATTAAATCGCTAATTTTCTTTAAATCGTTCGTTCCAGAAAAAGCTTTACTTATTTATTACGAAGAGAAATTAGTTCTTAGATTTCACAAGAAAAAAATCGTGACTTTTTTATACGAGGCGGTACATGGAATGCCAGCTGAAATAAAATTTTGTTCAAAACATAAAATTGTTAATTCGTGCAATAAACAAAAGTATAATAAATGAGGAACACGAGGTAAACTTTAAGGTTATCACACATATTCAATTATTTACTTACAACAGACCGTATATTGAAGTTTGTTTTGATATAGTCAACCTTCATTACGATAATTGAGTAATGATTCTCTTGAGATACTTAGTCTATGTCAGAATTAATTATATTCTCTTAATTCAATATTTTAAATGGTTCAGTAAATGTTTTTCATTTTTATTTATTTTTACTTTTAATATACTGAAATTTATAAAATAAGTATTTTATTTTTTACCTGAGAAAATCTGGGAATGGGAAAAGTTTATACTAGAAACTGGTTAATGCGGTAATATTTCATTAGTGTTGGGTATATATGCTACTTCAGTTATTTTGTTTTTGTTTACCAAAACTTTGTCTTTATTTGGTTATACTATCAATGTTAAGCAGTCAATAGGGTACTTTCTTTAGTGAAAAATAAATTATGAAATTTGAAAAAAATTAAAATTTATGTAAAAATATACCTAAAGATTCTGATTTCGAGTCATAAAAGCACATTTATCTTTTATAATATCAAAATTAAAAATCGTAATTTTTAAGCTGTGTATCACGTGACTTAAAACGCGGGCAAGACCTGGTGTGATGTCATATCGGTATGAACTATAGACCATCAGTTAGTTTAGTGTAGACAGCTGGATATAATATATCCATAGATAATCAATGTTGATATTTATATTTATATTAGTTGTCTATGAATATATCTGTCAAACTTATCTGTGTTATTTCGTAAGTTGATACCGATACTACGGCACCAAATTGAATGCCCGCGTTCTTGCCAGTTTAAAAAAGATTAAAATTTGATTTAAGTTTTTGGTTAGAAAGCGTGTCTACTTTTCCGAAATAAATTTTTGGTGCTTTTTATTAGCAAAATCAACATTTTGAATTACTTTTTCAAATATAGTAGAAAACCCTATTCATAATTTAGCTCTAAGGGCGGGCTGATTGTTTGAATTAGTCGATATTCTTAGGGGATGACTAAGGTTGGGGAAACTGTTGGAGACTTATGAAAGGTCCTGATTATCCTAAATCAAAACTCTGTGGCTGTCCTTAAGGAAAACCTAGTTCTACTACGGTTGTGCAAATTACTCGTAGCATCTACGGCAATGGTAAGGAACGCTAAAATAAAGCCGCCGAAGATAAAACTCATGAGGCGAGTAGCCCCTCATCCTTGAATGAGAGAGTGCTGCTCAAAAGGTACAGGAGCTTTTCTTCAAAATAAGAGTGGTAAGAATATTACTAGAATTGAAACCTACTTATTTACAAGCAGGTTTCGTTGATTACTTAAACCAGTGGATATTTGAAAATAAAAGGAGACCGTAAATGTGAAATTACGATAGTGACCACAAAGAAAAAATATTTCTTATCAATTGTAACCATATCAATTGTTGAAAAGACTTTTTTCTAAAAAGAAATTGATATTTTTTCTAAACAGTATGTTATTCAGGAAACCGTTGTGACGTGGAAAGTATTTGATATAAATTTTTTTTTCATTTATAATAATAACAAGTGAAAACAAACAATTGACTGAATTAAATGTTGAAATACCATGCATAGTCAGTGTTGATTTCTTTATCACATAACACATACATACATGTGACACATACATAACTGATATTTAAGTATGGTACATACTATAAAATTTTCGCCTAATTGGCGCCCTCACGGGTAAACACTGTTGTTTACGAAAAAATGTTTCAAGCAAAAGTTGTTTATTTTTTGATAAGGAACATTTTTTACAATTAAACTTTTGTTCTATCTCTAACGGTTTACAAGATGGATCCTACGGACCCAAGACCCAATTGACCCATGAAGCTCATTTTCGAACTCGACCTCACTTTTTACGTCATGAGTACGCTGTAAATTTCAGCTCGAAATCTTTTTTCGTCTTTGAGTTATCGTGTCCACAGACGGACGAACGGACGGACGGACAACCGGAAATGAACTAATTAGGTGATTCTATGAACACCTATAGCAAAATTTTGTGCGTGGCATCAATATTTTTAAGCGTTACAAACTTGGGACTAAACTTAGTATACCTTGCATATTACATATATGCATGGTATAAAAATTGTGTCACTATATCCAAGTGAATGAAATTATTTTAGTTGAAATCATCATTATATTTTATTCATTTTTTAAGAATTAATCTACTTAAACAAGTTTTTACCCCGTATAAATTAAAGTTTTTCCACAACAACCATTTTCAATCAATGGTGTGATGGTTTAAGAAAAGTGGCTATTTTTTGGCACAATTTTTTAACACAATTTTTTTTTTTACAATGTTTAAATTTTTTATAACGTGACAGAGACAGAGATAGAGATAGAGATAGAGATAGAGATATAGATAGAGATAGAGATAGAGATAGAGATAGAGATAGAGATAGAGATAGAGATAGAGATAGAGATAGAGATAGAGATAGAGATAGAGATAGAGATAGAGATAGGGATAGGGATAGGGATAGGGATAGGGATAGGGATAGAGATAGAGATAGAGATAGAGATAGAGATAGAGATAGAGATAGAGATAGAGATAGAGATAGAGATAGAGATAGAGATAGAGATAGAGATAGAGATAGAGATAGAGATAGAGATAGAGATGGAGATGGAGATAGAGATAGAGATAGAGATAGAGATAGAGATAGAGATAGAGATAGAGATAGAGATAGAGATAGAGATAAGTAGAATTAATTAAATTTACCTAAATATTTATGTAAGTAGTAAATTTCATAAAAAAAGAGCAAAAAGGCAATGCCGGTAATGTCGGAAGGATTTTAAAAGTATTTTAAAGAAAGAGGGAAAGAAAAGAAAAGCTTCCATTTTCAAATGAGCACAAAATTATATAGATATGCTTCAAAATTTCAAATATAAGCAAAAACTGATATATTCCTTTTTTAAGGTAAAAATATTTCAAAAACTCTATGTATTGGAGAAAACAAATTTTGTCAAATTCATGATATTTCTAGAAACTGTAAGGACTTCTGATAACTCTTTTCCGTAACATGCCTCTATAAGCTCATTTTAATGTCTCTAAACTTTCAAAATAATTGTTAACCGCCGATTATGTAATCAACTTGAAGCTGTAATAAATGCATGTATATTTACAAATTCAAGTAATGCATTAAATTAAATCCATAGTATAAATATAAACATAGGTTTATATATTACAATGTGTAAAACAATACAATGCATAAACTATAATTCTATAATAGTATCTAGTACATATGGTAAGTATTACTAGTATGTACCTACTACCTATAGTTATATAAAATTGCATACGTACAATGTAAAGAGTGTAAAAAAATGGTATTCTATTCCATCGTGATGATTTTTGGAACTATGTTCCTTATGGTACAGTAAATCTGGCATTTTGACTGGAAAAAATTACAATGGTGGATCTGAGGTTATAGATCGTTAGGCGGCCATGTAAATAACTTAAAAAAAAATTAAAGAGAATTTTTCGTTCCGCTGTTTTTGAGAAAATCCAAAAAAATGGGAAAAAAAAATTTGGAATGCGTTTTTCTCGGAATCTATTGATTTAAGGGAAAAGTTTTTCAAATAAAAAATGTAGAAGACACTGTCAGCTACATTTTATGTCATTGGAGCAACGTCATACGAGTTAAATTACAAAAAGTAGGTGGCGTTAAAGTATCAAAAAAAGGGTTTTCCACGGTTTTCATTAAGAAAAAATGATTTTTTTTGTAAAAGTGTAAATGAAAAAGTTGTTTGACTCAAAATTAGCTTCAACTTTTATTTAAACAATTTTTTTGTAAAACTTACCCCTTAAACCAATAGATTCCGAGAAAAACGCATTCCAAATTTTTTTTTCCCATTTTCTTGGATTTTCTCAAAAACAGCGGAACGAAAAATTCTATTAATTTTTTAAGTTATTTACATGCCCCCCTAACGATCTATAACCTCAGAGTCACCATTGTAATTTTTTCCAGGTCCGGCCTTTTTTTCGTCTATATTGACTGAATCATTATCGCACATTATAATTTGTTTGCTGGTTGGGAGGTAAAACAAAAAAATTGTGCAACAATTTAAAACAATCACAAAATCCGACGATGTGTTACCTAGGAAACTAAAACTTTTTCAATCGATTCAGCTTGGAATGAATTTTGATAATATTTTGAAAATAGTTTACAATCTGTCTATTTATATTTTTGCCCAAAGTTTATGTTTTTCATTCAAAAAATGAGTTGTGAGATATCAGAAGAAGTAGAAATAGAGGTAATTTAAAGTAAAAACAAGAAAATTTTATGTTTTGTCATCATAAATATCTTGATTAAGCCAAATGAAGGTTATGTACGCACATATTGGGTTGACTACTATTCGTTGTGTGCGTAGTCATGGTAGGGACAATAAAATCGATGCCAGCGATTCCAGTGAAAAATTTTGGCGTTAAAGGGGGCTGTTATGACTAATTTGCAATTCTTTACATGTTAATGTTATAGAAATGTCAAATTAAAATTATTGAAAAACACGAATTAATTAAACTTAATGCATTAAAAATTGTGAAAATAAGAAATCAAATTGCACAAATATTATTTTTCAAATGTAAATTATCATAATTATTTATTTAAATTTGTGAGACAAAAATATTAACTTTTCAATGTAAATCTTAAATGCAATCCATACAATTATATATGCATCCATACAATTCTATAATTAAAGTAGTGTATCGTTACCATGGAAACGAAACTCACGCACGGAGCGAATAGGTAAATGTCCTATAAAAATTATATTTTTCTGGTTCACATTATATCTACAAATGTTTACATCTAAGTTAATAACTACCTGCATATGTATATTGTATTCTAATACAATGCAATGGTGATATTGCATAAAACAAATGGAGCTTAAATGTAATTTCTACGTATAGTATCAAATGGATCATAAGTATCGAAAACTTTTTAATATGCAAGTATAATCATCTTTGATCGTTTGATATGAAATAACTTTATCATCATATTTAAAAAAAATTGTCGGTGAGGTGAAAAATTTGCCTAAGCTGACAATCATAATAAGGGCTGGTCTATTGGGCAATTATATTTTTTAAATTTATATATCGGTGATATTATGATTCACCTGTCTTTGTTTGGTTCTACTGAAATTAACAAAGGGAATAAAATTTAATCGTAGATTGAAGTCATATTCGATAAAATAAAGTCGGTTACTACCAAGTGAAAACAAGAAATTGAATTGTTAATTGTTGAAATACCCTGCATAGAAAGTATTAAATGCAAGTGCTTGCATTATTTTTAAAAAAGGAGATAAGTAGTATTATATCCAATACTATAGATAATATAGTATTGGAGAAAATGGACACCAAAGTTTTATACTTATTTGTTTTCTAGAAATTTTATGTTAACCAGTATGCAAATTATAATTAAAAAAAATAAATAAACAAGTGAAAACAAACAATTGACTGAATTAATTGTTGAAATACCATGCATAGTCAGTGTTGATTTCTTTATCACATAACACATACATACATGTGACACATACATAACTGATATTCAAGTATGGTACATACTATAAAATTTCCGCCTAATTGGCGCCCTCGCGGGTAAACAGTGATGTATACGAAAAAATGTTTCAATCAAAAGTTGTTTATTTTTTGATAAGGAACATTTTTTATATTTAAACTTTTGTTCTATCTCTAACGGTTTACAAGATGGTACATAAGACCATTCAATTTTTCGAGGTCTGGTTCTCTAATGTTATAATTCTATAAGTTTTGACTTGCTTACCAAATTTAATATGCCGCATGTCTTAACTTGGATTTGAATCCCGGCTTTTTTGAAATTCCAAAACAAGTGGAATTTATAAAATTAAAAAACCCCCGACATATTTTTCGGGTAAGAACACTCCAAACTGAATCGATTTTGAAGATCACCGCTTATTTTTTAGTTGTTTCGGGTACGGAACCCTAAACTCGTACTTGAAACATATCAAAAAACCTTACCCATTAAATATTCGCATAGGCGCTAAGATGCCACAGACAGACAGACAGACACACACACACACACACACGTAGCGGTCAAACTTACAACACCCCTTTTTTTTGGTTCAGTAGCTTAAAAGGACCGAGTACATAGAATAAGTTAAAATAATTGTCATACAGTCAGAGTCAGACATTGTTAAACTCTTCTATACTGTAATAACATTCGTAATAGTATTTTTTTTATAGTTGATTTAAATTGATTATTTAGCAATTTTATAATTTTAACTTATATCTTTTACTTTATTGAAAATTTTTGTACAATTGTATAATTTATTATTAATTGTATTATTTAATATATAATTTTTTTTATTTATTTCAATAGTTGTCATTTTACCATTATTTCTTGACACATAACTGTGCTCACGCTGATATCCGTGAAGGTATACTAAGTTTTTAACACTTGAAAATATTGATGCTAAGAACAAAATTTTGGTATATGTGCTCATTAAATCTACTAATTAGTCCATTTTCGTTTGTCTACCCGGCCATCTGTTATCATGATAACTCAAAAACGAAAAGAGTTATCAAGCTGAAATTTTTATAACGAGCTCAAGACGTAAAAAGTCAGTTTCAGTTCGTAAATGAGCACAACATAGGTCAATTTGGTCTTGGGTCTGTAGGTTTCATTTTTTAAACCGTCAGAGGTAGCACAAAAGTTCAAATACAAAAAAAGAAACAACGTTTGATTGAAACATTTCTTCATCAACATTACGTTCATTCGCGCGGACGCAAATTAGGGCAAAACTTTGATGTCCATTTTCTTCAAAAGTATAAAAGATAGGCAGTAAAAATGTTGCTTCAATTAGTGGCTTCGTAAATAGTTCTCGAAAATTGAAAAAACATTGTAGAAAATACTTTCGAAAATTTTCGGAATTTTCAAAAACCAAAGCAAATTACAACCGAGAAACCGCCACAATTTTGCTGGCTTTTTAAAGTTTTCTAATTTATAAAAATATTACAAGTACTTCTATTTAACATTATCATTATACAGGATATTTCAACAATTAACTTAGTTTATTTTCACTTGATATTTTTATGAAAATTGCACATTCAAGAATACATATAGCTATAACTGCTAAAATTTTTTTAAATTCCCTAAACAGTGGTCGACAATGTTCTAATTAGCCCTCATTGAGTATAATCCGAATATATTTATATATATTTTTCATTTCTACACACTATCGATCATTGAAGAGTGAACCCCGAATAGAATTTCTTATTTCACAATAAAATGGGGATATTCGCATAACATAAATATTTTTAACTTTTCGAAGAAAAGTTCGGTTTGCAGGTTTATAAGCTATTTTCAAATGAAAATATGCAATGTGCGTTTTACATTGAAGTGTTCAGTCTCACCCTCATATGTTAAGTGGTATAATGTGTTGAGATAGCAAAATAGTTTAACTTAAATAAAAAACACAAAAACTAGAACTAAATGTAAAAATTTTGTTTCAAAATAAAAATATAAATAAAATGTAGTTATAAAAAACTATGGTGGTTAGTCAATAACTGTTTTTTTTATATTTTTTTAAATTCGCTTTGACATATAAAAACAATATGTATACACAAAAAACACAACAGAAATGTTAAAAAATATGTAGGGGTGAGATAAAAAACTATTGACATACAAAATACCGAGTGGACCAAGAAGAGGCCAGACCAATAACTTGATAAATTATTGTATTTATTCCGAAAGGATTGCATAAAAACAAGTTTATGTCGAGTAGCGGCATGTTCCCGTTTTTTGTTTTAGCTGGTAGGCATACAAAAATAATATTTTGTAGCATGGTAGTTAGTTTTAAATGTACAGAATATTGCGAAATTTTCAATTTCGATATACTGATTGAAAACACTATATTTCAAAACATTCAAACAAAAATTATTGTGTCGTTTAAAAAGTTTTAAGTCTTACAAACTACACAAACATACAAGTCACACACACATAACTGATATTCCCTTGTAATACATACTATATAATTTGCGACTAATTTGCTTCCTCACGGATGTTTAGTTTTTTATAAAGGACATTTTTTCCATTTAAACTTTTGTTCTTTAACGGTTTACTAAGACTCAATTTACCTTTGTTGCTCATTTACGAAATCAACCTCACTTTTTACGTCCTGAGTACGCTGTAAAAATTTTAACTTGATATCTTTTTTCGTTTTTGAGTTATCGTGTTTACAGACGGACGGACAGTCGAAAATGGACTAATTAGGTGATTTAATGAATACCAATTCCAAAATTTTTTTGGTAGCATCAATATTTTAAGCGTTCCAAACTTATTCAATTACAAAATGATTCGTATTCAATTACAAAATGTACAGGACACGGCTAATAACTGGCTGTGATCACCTCTCAGTTTATTGTTGACTGATATTTATATGAACAACTTAGAGGAATGTATCTTTAGGCAACATTCAAATTCAAGACACCAATAAAACTAGACGACATTATCGTTAACAACAATCAAAAACTACATAAATAAAGTCTTTCAGGATTTATAAGTTAAGGTATAAAGACCAAATATGAAAGGGTGCACATTAGAGATACTGGAGGAAGAAAACAGGAGAATATGGATTTGTAAACCATATTATACAAGAAGACACATTTTGGATCAAGAAAGCATGTTGCCCAAAAAGATCAAAAATTATATTTTACATAGAAACGCTTACAAAAATTACTATCCGAGATTACATATCAAAAAGATTAGGTTTTGCCATGTACCTACTTAATCTTTCTCAAATAAGATATTCAATTATTTACAGAATAGAATTTAAAATACCATTTCAATAAAAAAATAATTAAGATAATGTAACGGTCATGCAACCAATTTTTTCGAACAAGAATGATTGATAGAATATTATAACTTCTTTTTAATAAATTCCTGTAAATAGAATTCTTGACTACTGTATAGAATATTACTTTTTGTTTTTGTTTACTTTTAATCATGTATACGATATTTATTTACATCATGGTCTCTTTATATACATACAGCGTAAATTAAATATTGACAAATATCTTGTCTAGTTATCTTAATTAAAGAGAATTGAAAAAAATACACTCGAACCCGGATTCGAACCCGCACTTCTTAGATTCATGTCAAGCGCCCTACCAATTAGGCCATTCTAGTTCTAGACACAGAGTGCAATTTCTTCAACTCATAGAATTCTTCTTTTTACTTTGTTTATTTACTTATTTATTTTTGTTTTTGTTTTCTTTTAATCATGTTTTCGATATTTATTTACATCATGGTCTCTCGATTATCATGTATAGAATAATTTAAATCGATGAAAATTTTAAGATACGAAAAGTTAGTGAAAAAATACAACTTTTTCGAAAAGAGAGCGTTATTCGAAAATTCTTGGTATATGTGTAAGACCCATATATAACCACTTTTGTTTGACATAAAATAAAATATTGTGTGTTGTAATTCAAAAAAAAAAAAGTATAATTAAAAATATATGAAAATAATTATTAATAAGTGCATTATCATCAAATATACATTTTGTAATTAGTCGCATCAATGAACGTTTTTACTCGGTAGTCCTTAATAACAGCACCGATTTTTATCATTTTTTTTTTTCAAAATGATTCTTTTTGTATAGTTTTTAAAATCAGAAACATTTCAAGGGGGAGGGGGGAAAGGCAATGTCCTAAATCGCTTATGATAGAAGTTTTATACTGTAGGTGTTATATAAGAAGGATTTGTCGAAATTCATCAACTAAAAGGGTAAAATAGGAGATGGAAGTTTGTATGAAAATATATATACACAGTTTTTAAGTTCACTACTTAACCGATTTTATAAATTATTTCATCTTTAGAATGCTACATTATCAGCAAGTGACTTGGCCGTGTTTGCTTTTCAAAATTATTAATGATTCGCTCTAAAAGTACAATCTATTAAATAGTGAAGCTATTACGTGGATAACTGCTAGACTCATATATATAAATCACTCTTGCGTAATTTTTTTCCACAAAAAAATGTATTTTGTTTGACTTAATAACATTAAAAATGGATTTTTACTTTTGGTGCGGAACCCTAACTTTTTGAAAATAAAATACAAGTAGCATTATAGTAGCATTATATAGGTGAAGGAATTTTTAAAATCGGTTGAGTAGAGGACTCAAAAATGAAGATTTGTAGATATTTTCATACAAAATTGTATCCCCTATTTCACCCTTGTAGGGGATGAATTTCAAAAAATCCTTTATTATGTAACACCTACAGTACAAATTTAATATCGTCTCGAAATTTAAAACTTTTTATCATTAGCGATTTAGACTGGACGTCGATATATCAGTCGTGACATTGTCTATTCCTCCTCTAGATTATTCCCTCCTTTAAAATATTTCTGATTTTCAATATTATACAAAAAGAATCATTTTGAAAAAAAAAAAAAAAAACATCAAAATCGGAACTGTTATCAGGGTTCCCTAAAAATGGATAATTTATGTTTTCCTTTATCCGACCAAATGTGATATTTATACAGGGGCAATCATCTTTAGTAGATAGTTTAAGGATAAAGGAACGTAATAAAGCATATAACTCGAAGTAGTTATGAAATGTTTATTATATAAAGTATATAATAAACTTAAATAAATAGAATATAAAAATTCACTGTTAATTAATAATATTTAAAAGTTATAAGATTGAAAGTAAAAGAAGTAAAACTCATCTGTTTTAAGACAGCAGAATAAAAAAATATGTGTTTGTAAAGAGAAAACGCTTATGTTAATATTGATTGGTAATTAATCAGTTTCAATTAATTATTATAATCAAAATTAAACAGTATCAGATCTAGTAACAAAAATGTAAAAACATATTTAAATTCAATTTTTAAATTGACACAATTAGAAACACGGCCAAGGTCTACAACACGAATCTATGCCCGATATAAAAATATTATGATGTTGTAGTCTTTGAACTCATATTCGATATAATAGACACTTATATACCAGTAAATTTTTCGATGTATCAAAAACACGCCGAATCGATTGTAGGGAGCAAAAAAATGACTCCTATAATAAAATATTTACATTTAAAAGCGTTTTGCAATAAATATACTCGATTAGAAAAATTGTGACATTAAAACACTTCAGAATCGTACGCCATGAATCATGACGTCATCTGTTATGAAAGTTCATAGTATTCCAAAGAGTTTATACAACTAGAGAACGCCAGGGCCCAAAACTTGCGATATGATGAATTAGAGAGAAAACTGCCAGTGAGTTCCCCTGTGCCCTTGTCTAATCTATGTGCCATTGGCTACATATTGTTTACATATTGCAGTAAATACTCAAAAAATGATTTATGGAATATTATTTAATACATTAAAAGTTATTTACAAAGAAGAAACGTCAAAAGAAACTTTATTTACATAAAAAACACAATATAAACAGTTGAATTTTTTTTTTTAAATTAACTAAAAAATTTATTGAGTTTAATTATTATTTAAATTTAAGTGCACTTACATCTACCAATATTTCAATTACAATTATTTCTCAAAAAACAAATTGTGTACTTAGTATAAACTGCGGCCGTATATTGGAGAATATGCAAATCTGCATATTAAACACTTTTTCATTTTTCAGAAAAATACAATAACTCCTTGTACAAAACAAATACAATAGCAACACTAAATGTCTATGCATCATATGATTATGACATATAACTATGACAAGGCTACAGGGGTTCTCACTGGCAGTCTTCTCTCTCATTCATCATATCGCATCCACTTACAGGCTAGCAGATCCCTCGCGTTCTCAATGTATATAAACTCTATGGATTCAAAAACATTCATAAAATATGTATATTGCCTTTCAAAAATTTTAACTTTAAAATTAAATTTTTAATTAAATGAACGATTAAAAAACGGTTTCGATAGCTTAGATGACATTTTTTGATCCTCAACTAACTTTTGTTTTAGGACAAAAAAAAAAAAAAAGGGAAACAAAATTTTGTTTTTTAATTTTTCTTTCTATTTGTATTTGAAAAATCTTCGCCGCACATCTTTTGGCGCCTCACTACATGTAGTAAAAAAATAATGATATTTCGTGAACTTAATTTTCAATTTTAATTATGGATAAGAATGCTCTCATAAAATATTGCCATATTTGTGTAAGTTTCACGATAAAGCAAAATACGAACCTGTACTTTTTTTAACATAACATAACATATAAATAAAATCATATAAAATTTATAGTATTATTTATAAATTTATATACATTTATCAGAGCTATATTCATTCAACTATGAAATCAAAATATATAATTACGGTAATATAGTAGAGTTTTAATTATTATTTATATTAATAACAGTTCAATAAATTCTAATTTATTAAATTTTATTATAAAATGAAACACTTTATGTGATATAATATTATACACAAATAAATATACATATTATATTAATTTTATTTCATTTCAATTGTCTACTCTATTCCACAGTAAACACGATATATTATCATTATTAATGGGTAACACCTGGGAGGCATAAGTGTTCAAGCGGGCATTACCTATTTTTACCTTTTACTTAACTCTCATGTAAATAATTTTGTGTTATCTGTTGGGTCTACAATTTTATTATTTTTAATTGTTATATTATAAATTACTTGACTTGTATCAAATTTCATTTAATATTTTTAAATAAATTTTGATGAGAGATTTATTTAATTATAATTTAGAAGGGAAATAATTTTTTAATTAAATGTTAATTTCCTTATTTAATACTCAAAACGTTTTCAAGTAGCATTCTAGGTCAGCAACTACTTATAAAAATATTATGTCAATCGAATGTCATATGCCAATCAAGATTTTTATAATTTAAACGGTACTGATTACAAAACTTATCTTCCGTGGTAAGATGCCCGCTGTATATGGTCGAAAATTATTCTGAACACAACAATTGCAAGAAGGCAAGACAGCAATTTTTGAAATTGATGAAAAATGGTGTTTATTTTTAGGAAAAAAGAAAAGGAACTTCAACTCTTCAACAAAAAGTTGAAAAATTATAGTACTGGTTTTTCTTATTGTGTTTGTTGTATGAAACTTTTTTTTGATATACACAACAGGCAAAAAAAAAGAATCGAAAAATATATTTGAGCTCCAAAGATACGAATTACTATTATTAGTCAAAATCTTTCAAACTATGAAAATTAGGGGGATGTACGCCATTTGATTTGTCTGTTTGACATACGTCCATCTTTGGACTGGCACTGGGAAATTGACTGTAACTGTAGAGATCGGCAGATTATATAACAGTTTTCAACATTTGATTTTACATATTGGTGAAAAAGAAAGCCATACTGAAGATTTAAAACTTATTGATAAATATTATTCACTTAGAAAAGTTAAATGGATGGAGTTGAGAGTATCTACACTGTAAAAAATGGGAATCTGGAGTCAAACATCTGCGGGGTTTGCCAGATTTTTTGTTGTTTGATTCAAAATTAAGTTGTTTGTGTTAAGAAATTCAATTTCCTTAGGCTTAGGCAATAATATAATTGAGTGAAACTTTTCTGTGATTTCCTACAACAATGAGCCGTGTTGTAGAAAAGGAATAGTTTCTTGGACCAAGAAACTCATAACACTGCATCAAATGACGAAGCTTTTTTACGTCAAGATAGTAAAGTAAAGAAGCAAATTTGAAAGAAATTTCTTTCTCTCATGGTTCTTTCTTTGAAATCGTGAGTATTTTACGATGTCAGATCCAAACCAAGGTTTTTTCTCAGATATAGATCATACTATTTGTGTATTGCTCGTTAGCATACGATTTGGATATGTATTAGGAGAAACAAAACCTAGGGATACCAATATCACTAGTGATAGAATACAAGCTTTAGCCATTGCATCTAAGTGAGAGGTATTATATATATGTTGAGCATGTATATAATACCTCTCAACACAGGTATATCATACCTCTCACTTAGATGCATTACTTTACGCATGTATTCTGTCATACTAGTGATATTGGTATCCCTAGATGCTTCAAAAACGGATTGTTTATATATATATATATATATATATATATATATATATATATATATATATATAGGTAACTAGGTAACAGTATGAAATTTAGGGTATATATCAGGTTTTTTACTGGTTTACTGGCAGTAAGTATGGATTCTCGACTGTATAGCTAAGATGAGAAGAATTGACCAATCTGATATAATATATTCAACTGATTCTAGCTCATCATAACGTCATATAGCGTTTATTTGTATGGAGCGTTTGGTTGTATCGAAACGTTTGACGTACTTGAATCAAACGATTTAAGATCTTTTTTTTACAGTGTAGACGTAGACTTTAGAATTCTGAATTTTATAAAAGCCTCTTGCATTATGTATAATTGGGTCTACGATACGCTGCAATAGTTTATAAAATGAATGCATTGAGTAACATTCAATAGTATATAATAGGATTGCAGATTATAATCCGTTTTTCTTCAAAATGTGAGTGGAAATAAAACATTTTCAAACATCGAACGTAAAAGCCTTTGTACCTACTTATTAAACTTTTCTATGTATTTTATACTTTCTGTGAATAAAAATATAATCCCAATACTCCCAATGCGATTATTTCAGGACACCTTTTAGTGCGAGGGATCATTACTTCATTAAAATTATTTTATTGGCGAAGAAAATGTTTCGAAAATAATAGAAAATCAAAACAATTTCAGATAAAAAAATATTTATTCTCATGTATAATAATAATAAAAAAATGTATGTTTAATTGTAATAATAATATTTATTATCTACATGAGAGAACTTCACTTACAAAAATATTAATTTTTGTTAACAAAAATATTAGAAGACTTTTGCTTACATACACAAAAAAGTCATTGTATGGTTAATAATAACTATTCGTTGTGTGCGTAGTCATGGTAGGGACAATAAAAAGCGTTGCTAGTGAAAAATTTTGGCGTTAAAGGAGCCTGTCATGACTAATTTGCAATTCTTTACATGTAAATGTTATAGAAATGTCAAATAAAAATTATTGAAAAACACATATTAATTAAACTTAATGCATTAAAATTGTGAAAATAAGAAATCAAATTGCACAAATATTATTTTTCAAATGTAAATTATCATAATTATTTATTTAAATTTGTGAGACAATAATATTAAATTTTCAATGTAAGTCATAAATGCAATCCATACAATTGTATATGCATCCATACAATTCTATAATTAAAGTAGTGTATCGCTACGATGGAAACGACTCGAATAAAACTTACGCACGGTGCGAATATTATATTATTTCTTATAATTTTTATTTAATAAGGTAAATTTTATTAAAAACACTTATAAGCCGAATACTTAGCAGTAAAAAAGGGTTGAAGAATCTTGATTAGATTCTTTAAAAAAATTTCCGTTAGTTTACACAGATTTATTTTAATAATCGTACGTCAAAAATGTCTGTTTTATGAATTATTTTAGTACTCAAAATTAACAAGTGGCAAATTTTGGTGAATGAATACCAAATTTTCCGCTTGGCTTCTGTTGGTAATAAGCGACTCCGCTTGGCTTCATATATCAAACCAGATTCTGAAATAGCCTTTCGTTGTAAAACTACTGCTAGATGCAGAAAGATAAATTCTGGCAAATCTTGAAAACTGCGGGTACTGATTCAAAATAACTGACCACCAAATTTTTTCGGTTAACTTAGACACTATGTTTCTTGGCTTACTTTCTTTTATAACAACGATAACAACGTATTATGTATTTGCAATTTTGTCAAATTTAACATTGGGCCTCCGTAGATTAAATGGATTAGTGGTTATATCAACTAAATACCTGTAAGACTTTTCCCTAAAATCAAGACTAAATATTCATTTCCAATACCTAGCCATTCGAGTTTAGTCTAAGTCATTATCTCACTCAATATGATATACAATAGGCGAACGGACCCGTTTTACCCGACATAATTTATATTTTCTTTTACATGTAGATATTTGAATAATAAATAAACTCCTAGCATAACTCATTCTTCACTTTTTAGAAACATAGCATTATTATTATTACTGTTATTATTATTATTATTATTATACCTACACCCTCTTCTAACCCAAAACGTATAAAGAGAATGTTTAAACATATTATTTTCCATTTCAATAATTTTTCTCAAAACATGAAGATGAACATGAAATACATTTGAAAAGTCAAAGAATCATTTCTACGTATTTATATATTTATAAATATAAAGGGTTTTTTATTAAGAATGGTTGAACTAAAATTAAACAACTTGTGAAATATTGTAACCGATATGAGATTGTTTGAACCTCATCGCGAGATCAAATATGGTGAATGGTGCCACGAATGTGATACAACTACCGCACGGGGTTGATTGGTGAAGTTGACACAAACGCAGAAGTTCTTTGTATGAAAGTAATATACCTACTATGTCTAACAAATTTCAAATATTTTTGTTTTGAAATGCAACATAGTCCACATAGTAGAATCCACCACTGATAAATATTATAACAAACTAGTGGTGTGATTGTCACAACTACACGAGTAGGTAAAAAAATAAAAAGTTTATACCTGCTAATAGGTTTATTTAAAAAAAAATTAGATTTTTTTGAGTCGGATCCAAACCAGTGCAATATGGATTACTATTGATTTTAGTGTTTTATGTCTATTAACCAATTTAACCAACTGCGCTATCGATGCTTGTTGCATATATACCAAAAAATGATATCTATTATAAAAATGATCAATAAGCTTATATCAAACTTTCTGTAAGTTAGTAGCAGCAATCTTCACGTAGCTCAATCACATATAGACTAAACATGATAGATACGCGATCATCATAACCAAATCCTCAATATCTTCGCCAAGAAATTTTCTATAATTCATCGGTTCGCTTCATTTACACGATTATATGTATATTCCAACAAAGTACAATTTTTTTTTCCATCAATAAACTTTAGACTTTAATCTAAAATCAATCCCTTTCATAGAAGAAATGATTTTGTATATTTATCTTCAGTGATTTTGTGTCAATTAATTCATATTTTAAATTCAATATTCTATTGTAAATAAAAATATTAAGCTGTACTTGATCCGATCGTTAGGAAATTGTTTGATAGTATTTTTACTTTATTTCAATATGAAACGGCCAACTTCGGATGAGGTTGTTATTATATTTTTTTTTAGTGTAATTATTTTAGGAATATTATATGGTCATTTGTGAAATTAATATTATCAACCAAAATGTTATCCGCAGCTTTGCTGAGATCGCGCAATTTAGTCAATAATATGAAAATTATTAACGAATGTTGACAACGCATGCAAGTTATTGAACTTTTTTATCAAAATGGTATCAGTATCATCGATTATATCACAACGAATCTATACGATCCAGTAAAAAAAAAACTATAGTATATACAAGTCCCATTTAGTAATAAAATTCTATCATTCTTGATGGAAATCCTTTTTAAATTAAATTTACTAATGTTTTTAAAGTATTGGTTTCAGTTCAAATTGTTGTTTCTTAAGTTTTCACAAAATTGAAATCACACAAAAAAAAAGAAATATTTCAGTAAAAAAGGTAGACATATAATTCTGAATTAAAGATTTAAAAATTAAAATTATAGAAAATATAAAATAAAATAAAATGAAATTGATTTTTTTCAAATTTCAATCTTTGATTACAAATTCGTTTTTTATTTAGTGTAGGATCAAAGAAAACCTAAACTCATTTTACTATAAAAAAAAGTACATGACGTAAACAACGGTTCAGGACGAAATACAAAGGAAAGGCATATGTACATATTTACTTCGATAGTAAATTATATATTACTAGCTAGGTACCCGCACCCGCTTCACTGGGCTTAAAAGTAAAAACCACCGATTCATATCCTCTATGATCTTACTTATCCTCCTTCTATAACACTCGGAAGGATTGTTTTACACAACTTATATTTAGTTCATTGAAATATCAGATAAGATCTGTTTGAATTGTTTGACATTTACTATTTTAAATTTGAACAGAAGTCTGTATAAGGATGAATTCTTGTTGACTTCGAGTTGAGACATAGTTATTGAAATAAATACCACGATACTCGAAATAAAATTGTATACGCAATCATCGTCAGTAGCAAAATTTATTCATATAACACATTACAAACATTTTACACAAATAAAATAAAAATTTTAAATAAATAAAACATTACCAACAAAACAGTAACAATTTACAAAAAATGAAAATACAAATTTTAAGAAAAAATTTTTCTTAAAATTTTCATTTTTTGTAAATTGTTACTGTTTTGTTGGTAATGTTTTATTTATTAAAAATTTTTTTACTTTGTGTAAAATGTTTGTAATGTGTTATATGAATAAATTTTGCTACTGACGATGATTGCGTTGCAATCGAAATATCGATATTTAGCGACATGTAAGTCCGTTGTATGTTTTTTACTTGTATTTTTTAAATAGAATTTCTTAATATACAATTTTATTTCGAGTATCGTGGTATTTATTTCAATAACTATGTCTCAACTCGAAGTCAACAAGAATTCAAATTTTTCAGTTATTAAACGTTAAATACTCGAATCAAAATATATAATCTTTCATTTAATATAATCTCTTTGCGGCGTCGTAAACTATTGATTTTACAAAAGAAATTGTAAAGACATAAATTGTAGGAAATTTTTTGAGGTTTAGTTTTGTATGGGTGTATTTTTCTCGGAAAATGACTCGGAAAGGAGATATTGTGAAAAGGAGATATTGCTTTTTGATACGATTTTTCAAATATAGCGGCGCGAGCAGCAAAGATACAAGGTCACAAAGTAGAAATTCGAAAAAAAACACCTCAAAATTTGCGAGATGACTATACTTAAAGTTAACAAGTGAAAACAAACAATTGACTGAGTTAATTGTTGAAATACCATGCATAGTCAGTGTTGATTTCTTTATCTCATTACACATACAAACATGTGACACATACATAACTGATAATCAAGTATAGTACATATGTAAATGACTTTATAGGTTTCTGCATTACCGACCGACATTTAGTGTATAGTTTGTACACATATTATAAAATTTCCGCCTAATTGGCGCCCTCACGGGTAAACAGTGATGTTTACGAAAAAATGTTTCAAACAAAAGTTGTTTAATTTTTGATAAGGAACATTTTTTACATTTAAACTTTTGTTCTATCTCTAACGGTTTATAAGATGGGTCCTACGGACTCAAGACTCAATTGACCTATGATGCTCATTTACGAATTTGACCTCACTTTTTACGTCCTGAGTACGCTGTAAAAAGCTCGTGTTCAGCTCGATATCTTTTTTCGTTTTTGAGTTATCGTGTCCACAGACGGACGGACGGACTGACGGACGGACAACCGGAAATGGACTAATTAGGTGATTTTATGAACACCTATGATAAAATTTTTTTCATAGCATCATTATTTTTAAGCGTTACAAACTTGGGACAAAATTTAATATACTATGTATATTTCATATATGCATGGTATAATCATTTTGTTTGAAGTCATGTCACTTCATGAATTTTTTTTTCAGGACGCTAAATGATGAAATTTGATTTTTTTTACCAGTATCTTTGAATTACAATCTTAATTAGGTTCATGATAATGATAATCGAATTGTGAACACTACATTATATGAATACTATTTACAGTACATATATAAGAATAAGATTCTTTAAAACGAGTAAATTATTGTACTAATTTCCAACTGGGAAGCTTATTACAATAAATAATCACATATAAGTCATAAAGTTATAACTTTTAGTAGTAGTAGGTACAGTAGTAGATCAAGAAGTTTTGTGTTACATGACTTCAAAGTTTTATAATAATAAATGATGAAGATATGGAATTACATTCATGTAATAATGTAACAGTAATCTATAATACACTTACATATATAAAATAAACGTAATAATAATAATCTAAAACTGCACTCAGACGTGATAGATTTAAATGACAATGGATGCTTAATGATTTTCTTATATATACAGGATGGCTCATTTATACCTACACCAAAATATCTCGTTTTGTCTTTAAAAAATAATTTGTACAAAAGTTGCAGTGTTTGATGGGGAACATCATGTACTGACATCAGTTTGGACCTAGTTCTTCGCCTTTTTTATACCATGCATATATGAAATATACATAGTATATTAAGTTTAGTCCCAAGTTTGTAACGCTTAAAAATAATGATGCTAGGAAAAAAATTTTGTCATAGCTGTTCATAAAATCACCTAATTAGTCCATTTCCGGTTGTCCGTCCGTCTGTGGACACGATAACTCAAAAACAAAAAAAGATATCGAGCTGAAATTTTTACAGCGTACTCAGGACGTAAAAAGTGAGGTCAAGTTCGTAAATGAGCATCATAGGTCAATTGGGTCTTGGGTCCGTAGGACCCATCTTGTAAACCGTTAGAGATAGAACAAAAGTTTAAATGTAAAAAATGTTTCTTATAAAAAAATAAAAAACTTTTGTTTGAAACATTTTTTTGTAAACATCACTGTTTACCCACGAGGGCGTTAATTAGATGCAAATTTTATAGTATGTATTAATATAGGAATATCAGTTGTGTGTGTGTCTATTTAAAAGTGAATATCTTTTGTTATTTACGTGACGTCAAAAAAACAAACGACTGCGCATCAACACTGCCTATACATGGTATTTCAAAAATTAACTCAGTCAATTGTTTGTTTTCACTTGTTTTAATGGTCAATTTAGTTCCTAAACGGTAAGAGATAGAATAATACTTTAAATTCGAAAGTTGATCCTTATGAAAAAAACTAACAATTTTTTTTCAAAACATTTTTTTTAAAAAATGTTATCTTTCGGGAGGGAATCAGACTTAAAAATATGTGTCATTATTTAATCGAAATAAAAGGCGTTTAAAGTTCATCGATGTTAAAATTAACAATTTAATTTAAACTGGTTAAATTTAAAAATGACACTTTTAAGCCACCGTTCCTCCGAAAGCATTCCTTTTTCAAAAAAATATTTTAAACAAAAAATTGATATTTTTTATGAGGATTAATAGGTAATTCCCTTCCCCCTTTAATCCCCCCCCCCTGAAAAGGGGGTGTCTTAGCCATGTAGGCACCGTGGGCATGTATGCATTTTGAGTACTTTTAGGTACCTATACTTATTTCATTATAATTAAAAACAAGTGAAAACAAACAATTGACTGAGTTAATTGTTGAAATACCATGTATAGACAGTGTTGATGCGCAATCGTTTGTTTTTTTGACGTCACGTAAATAACAAAAGATATCCACTTTTAAATAGACACACACACAACTGATATTCCTATATTAATACATACTATAAAATTTGCACCTAATTAACGCCCTCGTGGGTAAACAGTGATGTTTACAAAAAAATGTTTCAAACAAAAGTTTTTTATTTTTTTATAAGGAACATTTTTTACAATTTAACTTTTGTTCTATCTCTAACGGTTTACAAGATGGGTCCTACGGACCCAAGACCCAATTGACCTATGATGCTCATTTACGAACTTGACCTCACTTTTTACGTCCTGAGTACGTTGTAAAAATTTCAGCTCGATATCTTTTTTCGTTTTTGAGTTATCGTGTCCACAGACGGACGGACGGACAACCGGAAATGGGTTAATTAGGTGATTATATGAACACCTATACCAAAATTTTTTTCGTAGCAGCAATATTTTTAAGCGTTACAAACTTGGGACGAAACTTAATATAATATGTATATTTCATATATACATGGTATAAAAATAAACTTTTGTCGAATCATTATCAGTGTTTTTCTAGCAGTTTTGAAAAAAGAATAAATATTTTAGATAAATACATTAAGGGCTATCCATACAAAACAAATACATTTGCAAATGTAATATCACATCATATACAATATGTATAAAAAAAAATTCTAAAAAAACACAAAAAAAACTTCTGTAAGTATAAACGAAAAAGTTTTCTTTTGAAACTTGTAATAGAAAAGGTGTAATGCGAAGATTCAACAACAACATTCACTCACAAACTAACATACACAGGTCATTTTTAAGGTTAGATGCACAAGGTGTCATCATCGTATTATATACACAATCACCTTTTCAACTCGGGTATTATTGATGTCCTAATCTTATATCTTACAACATATTCTTGAAATTTTTTTATTGTACACATATTAAACCACATAAAATATTGTTTGTTAAGATTATACACACGTTCAGCTAATCTGAATCTTGTATGTAATCTTTTAGGATACCATACGGTTGGTTATACACAGGGTCGCACAAAACCCAAATATTAAGCATAATTAAAATTAAAAATTATTAACAATTAATTACCCTCATTTAATAAAACTGCATATAATAATGAAGACATAACCTCAACACATAAAGTTTTCTTCAGCCCAAAGTATTTGATTTTTTTTTACTTTAAACCAATGAAAATAAATTCAAAATATTTATTTGCTTCAAACACCATAATATATATTACTTTGTACATTATCATTATACCCTTCATTATTTGTCATTATACCCTTCCCACTGTGACCTGAAAATGTCTTTCTACAAAAGCATATATACACCAAAATAAGAGACACAACAAATTTAAATAACGAAAATATTATTTTTAGAAAAACTAAAAAATTCTATTAATTATAAACTTAACGATATTCTACGAAAATACATGGGCTATTGTAGGGCTTGAGATTTTAATATATTATTAAAATAAGAAATATGGGATTAACCTGGTTGAAGGTAACTGACTGCTTTTCCGAGATTCCGCTTCTTTTAGTAGAGCAGTAGCGCTACAAGCCTTTAAAAGCGCTATTTGATGTGTCAAGAAGAAGAATCAGTGTTTCTTGGTGTCACCGAATGCATTTTTGAGGTCAGAATGACACGAAGAGCTTTACCCCGACCCTGAGTGCCCAGTTGAATATCTGGAATATTCACCTAGGACATCTCGCAGCAAAACTGTGATGGGGGTGGAATCATTGGTGGTGGTAAACACCGCTGCAGCTTACATTACGTGCCTTTCAGCTGATGAAGAAGAGACTGCACTGTACTGATGGAACAATTTTTATTTCGTTGAGTAAGGCAAACTTACAGTGATATGATCTCAGTATTGGTGCTACTGCCATACTTAGACATATAGTAGTTCACATTTTCACGGGGAGAGCGTATACTTGCTAGACTATTCGGGTGGCGAACCAGCGTGTTGAAGGACCAAGTTAAAGAAAGTAATGCTTAATATTTTTCGTTTAATGCTGCTTCTAGGACATCGTTTAGATTTTGGACTTCGTTATAAATCGTTTTGACATCTTATTCCATATTTTAGTGATAAATCAATTTCAACAAAATTTTTCATTGGCTAGAACACAATCCTTCTAGGACCAAATAAGTAGTTATATAACAATAATATTTATAATGGCGTTTAACTTCCGTTCCTCAGACTTACACGTCTAATATACTACATCCGACTACATACAATAAAATTTTTATAATGTGATTACTTCGTCGGAGTCGTCTAATTCGTTATTATCCAAGCGACGACCGGGTAATTAATTTACCGCCCCATTAATTATAAGTGATCAGGCTGCCGCTGCCTGGATTCTAACCCTCAACCTCCCAGCTTGAGTAGTCAAACGGTTGAAGGCGATTGTGCCTCTTTATTCGCTCGGTCACCTAGCCGCGTAATATACGTAGTTAATATTTTGATAGCTTTGTAAAGGGTTAGAAAATATTTGTTAAACTCGTTTTATATCTTAAGACGTAACAACCAGCCATAAACACTTAGATGCCATTCTACAAATACTTCTTGACTGAAAACTAGTGTAGTGATAGTTTTTGTTGAGAGTGTACAATCTTCCAATAATGTTTTATAAGGTGAGATTGTTTTAGAAGTTCTTAGTAAATAGATAGTTGTTATCTTTTACAACTAAACACTTTGTGAAAAGACATAAATAAACATTAACCACTGTATAAACCTATATCGCATTTAATATGTTAGATGACAACCCACATGATGTTGTCTCATACATTAAATAAAGGATTGTTTATATTAAGCAAGTCTTTTGGAATTTTAGTTGATCATTTACTAAATCCTTAGTTATAATGAAATCACATCGAAAACATTGTTGAGTATAGGTCATGGTATAAAAAACTTTCGAAGGAAATGAAATTGATCGGCTTTTTTCAGAGCCACAAGCCCACAGGCCACATTTGTTTACCTTCGAAATATGTATTTATCGCATTCAAAAATAGAGCAAATGAAAGTAATGCTTTGGTAAAAACACCTTGGATTGAATAGTACCGATATTTGAACGATTTCTAAATCAAAAAATAAAAATATTGACCTGACTATACGCAAGTAAACCTGAGTGTCTAAATAAAAAAGCCACGGACTTTATAAACTTCAAATATAGTATTTATACTTCAAATATTTGCATTAACTACGAAATTTATAATTATCGCATTTAAAAATAGAGCAAATGAAAGTAACGCTTCGGTCAAAAACGCTGTGAATTGAATAGTACCTATATTTGAACTATTTCTAAATCTAAAAAGAAAAAAACTTTACCTAATTACACGAAAGTTAACCTGATTGCTTGAATTCAAAAACCACAACTTCAATTTAGTGTTTATTGCAAAACAATTTTAGGAAATCTTAAAATGCGGAATTGTATCAGAAAAATAAGTTTTGGCCAACTTTAACTTTTAATACGGTAGTTTCATCATGTCGAATTTGCCATATTACACATAAAAATGTAAAACTAGATACTATGACAAAATTTGAAAGTGAAATTAAAATTGATTAAAAAACTAAGAAGTTATAAGCATTCATAGATTGTTGCCCATCTCCTTTTAGTTATATGTATTTTATATGTATATTATCTATATGGTTTCTACTTTTTTTTTTTTCTAACGGTTCCCCGACAGTAAATACAATTTCACTTATCATAACAATTCAGATGAAAGTATTTTCTTGTAAATTACACCACACTTTGTTAGAAATTGTTTTGTAAATTACATTAAACTTTGTTCGAATTTTTTTTTGTAAATTACACCAAACTTTGTTCGAATTTTTTTTTGTAAATTACACCAAACTTTGTTGGAATTTTTTCTTGTAAATTCCTTCAAATCTTGTTTCATATTTTTTAGAGCATGATTTTGTAGAAGTCGGGGTTTAGTTTTTTGAACTTTATTTTATTGCAAATAAATATTTTAAACATTATAAATAAACATTCAAAGCATTTATTTGTTTATTTAAACCCCGACAAATACATGATTGGAAGAAAAAAGAAATATTTGATCGGATTTTTCGTGATAATATAACGAAATCTTATAATTTTAACGGATAATATACCGAAATAACATCGTGTTAAATATTTTTGAAATACAATAAAAAGTCTTAAATCAATTTGATCGTCAAGTGAATATTTCAAAAAATATAAGCTTTCAAAATATCTAACTAATAATGATGCTCCACCCCTAATTAACCCAAGTGGCCTTAGATAGGTGTTTTTAAAAAACACAAAATGGCGGATTTTTGGCACAAAATAGTAATACAATTAATAAAGAAATCAAAATGAAATGACACCACACGGGAAACAGATAAAGAATTATCAAAATCGATTCACCCTGTCAAGTTCTGAGGTAACACACATTAAAAAAAAATACACTCGAATTGAAAACCTCCTCCTTTTTGTTTGAAGTCGGTAAAAAAAACAAAACCTAGCAACTAATTACCTACAATAAATATAACTAGATATGACAAGCGAGAAACGTAAACAAAAAAAAATTTAACAGTCATAAAGACACCGATAATTTTTGTTACGTGTACAAGTAAATAGAAGGAAAGATGTACAAGAAAATCTTGATTAACAGAATTGTAAGCCAAATACGAATGTTTTTCAGTGACTTGTGTTTCACACTCAAATATTGAAATTGCGCTATCTATTTTATTTCCTTCGAATTTAAAATTAATTAATTTTAAAAATTACTAAAAAATATTGTTAAAAATTTAAATCATAGTTCATAATTTGTTTTTAATAAAACATTACGAATAATGATTTAAATATCTGTTTTAGGGATTTTCCTGCTTTAAAAATCATATACGATACGACACTGGAGGTCATTTGATTGTCTTTATGTTATTTATTTTATCAAAGTACCAGTAATTTCTTTGCGCAATTACCTTTTGAACTCGGCGCCAAACATATTACTCTATAGAAATAGATTCAATGAAATTAATTGACTTCAAAAGGTTTGTATTCAAAATACTATGTTAGTCACATTAATTTGCGGACGAATGAAAAACACTTCCTATGAGTTCCCAGTTCGCTTTTTATAGCATTTTAAATTTAATAAACGAAAAAGCCTTAATCTTTATATCTCGAAATAAATGTGAATGAAAATTTTGGAATGAGGCTAAAATAATTGTTTGAAGGAACTAACAATTAATTTGATTGGTATCCAAATTGGTATCCAAACAAGAAATAGATTTGAACAAAAAATCATAAGAAGGATATATGGTGCAATCCGAGTGACGGAAGAAGAATAGCGCATACGAACCAATAGAGAAATCCAAGAGATCCTGATGGGAGAAGCTGTTGTGAGTTCATCAAATCATAGAGACTCAGGTGGTTCGGACATGTGAAAATAATGGAGGAAGGATGTATGCCCAAAAAATTTTCATACCAAAGTGTACGCCACACGAAGAATAGGCAGGCCTCGACTAAGATGGTTGGACCGAGTTATCGACGACCTGAAGGTGATGCGAGTTACTGGATGGGGATCGACTGTCAAGGACCGAGCAATCTGGAGGAGAGTGGTCGAAGAGGCCATATCCCACCCCGGGCTGTAGCGCCCATTGGACTGAATTGGATCCAAATCGGAGTTGCGATGTATTTTTCGGCCTCGATACGGGTCCCCAGTATAATATTAAAATTGCATTTGCTTAAAGGCAACGTCAAATTGTTCAACAACTTGTTTAAATTATCTTTTTATATATGAGCAAGAATCTGTTATTATGAAGGAAAAAAAACAAATTAAGAAAAATTTCATTTTATTGTGTATTTTTTTATGCAAACAACAAATAAAATAATATTTGATATAATTTTTCATTACTTCAGACGACTGGAGATAGATACAGGCAGAAGACATACTTTTTATGTCTTGCAGATAAGACGTAGCTACTAACGTAAGCGTCATATACCCTTTTGTTTCTACAACACACATATATACTACACATATCATATGTAGCAAAAATTGAATCAAGTATAAAAAGAAAAAAAAAGACTACAAGTGTAAAACTTCACAAGGGTTCTATATATATCCATTCAAGTATTTATTTATAGGGCTTTATTTTATGAAAATTCATTATACAATAAACTAAAAAATTTTACTTTTTTCTTTATTTCCACTTTTTTTGCAATGGAGGAAAATTTCAACAGTTTTGGTGTCGGATTACCAAAAAAAAAAAAAATTTCTAAAAGTAAATTGTCAGCAAAAACTCTGAAAAGATGAATTTTTCTTTATTTTATATATTTGAAAGTTTTTCTTTGATCACCGGATAGCCAGCCTACATAGGATTTGCCAGGCCTGACGATGGGATCCAGGCTGACCAGCATTTATTCAACAAACCTTTCCCAAGAATAGCCAAGACTAATAAATCAAACCTTGATGTGTCAGTCCTTGTCCAAGCAAAATTTGATTAAATCTAATAACTTAAGTTTGCTAACTTTTTCCAAAGACTTGCAAGTTTTCGTGCAACTCTCTTTCTGTGTTAATAAATCAAATCCAGTTTTATCACCCAGATTCTGAACCATGCCCAACCATGCCCATGCCTTGACAAGGGTAACACAAGAAATCCATCCTTATCCAAGACTTGGCCAAGACTAGTAAATGAAGCTTGTTTAAGGATTGAGAAAGTCTAGTCCACTAGGAGGTATAATTGTTTTGCCCAAGGCTTAGGCAAGGGGTGGAAACTAATACATATACAAAAGCTAATAAATAGGGGGGTCGGACTAATTTATTTTATGACTTCAAATGAAGAATTTTCAATTCACGAATAGAAAAGTGAAGGCGCTTTTTAAAAGTATTTACTATTATGCAAGATATGAACGTTTAAAATTTCTAATTAAACAAAGAGGAAGATACCCACTAATGACGTCATACGTGGGTATCGCCATAAAGATTACATATATGCAATCTTTGATTTGTTTAAGCCTTCTTTATTTTTATCAATTTTAATTTCACTTTCTAATTTTGTCATGATATCAAGTCCAGTCTTGCACTTTTCTGGGGAATATGGGCAAGTCGTCACCAGAATTATCCTCTATTATAATCATTTTTTGTCATTAATATTCATGCTTACGTTTTTTGATAATAGAGGTAATGACCAAGCCCAATATGCGTGGGCTGGATGACCATTTGCTGAGAATGATCCTAAATTATAAGCAAAGGGTCACCCCGATAGTAATATGTTGTGTTTTATAGAAAATAATACTTGTTTCGATTCCACCTCCATTGATAAAACTTCCATGCCAGTAAATCAATTGAGTGTACGGAACCCTTAAAAACATAGAATATAAAACTAACATAAGTATTTAATTTTTGACAATCCATTTCCTACCAATGTGTTTTTTTTCTCTGTGAGTAACAACAAATCCTTTTTACTCTTTTAAATGCACATATTTTTGTCATACTCGAGTTTTATCGTTTTATCATTCTTAACTCATCTCTTGCTATTATTATTTTCGTCTTTTTTTATTCAATTGTCAGAAGAAACGATGATACACACAAGTATCTACTTGTATCTCTATTTAGTTTTTTTTCACAAACTTATTTCTACGAATTCACCATTGACTACTACATTCAACCGAGTCAATAGTGGTGGTATCCCCAAATTGTAAACTAAAGTGTTTTATAAGCCATCGTTGATGAAAATGACTACACTGCCCGTGAGAGAAATTAAATAAAAATTGTACGGTGGCCCAACTATCGCGTTAAATTTAATTTTTCGTTGCTTACGACAAATCTTTATTTGCCAATGTTAGCACAAATGCGAAAGAAAAATGCTCAGAAAATTTTTCAAAATCGATAGGGTTGAAGAATTGTTTGATTTTTTCGAGTCGACCCCTTTTTTTATATCTTGAGCAAATTCGTTCCTATTTGTGCACTTGTGATTATGACAGACGAATTGTGTTCAACGTATTGTGGCAAGTTTAATTTTTAAGGGACGTAATTGCTATATTATACACATTCATAATTTCTTTCCATTCTAACGAACAAAAAAATGTCAGCGTGCAAGATTCTTTACTGACTATCTAGCTCTAATCGACCTATTTCTTTGAAATTGGGTGTAATTCTTCTTTATAAATTTCTCTATCGTGAGTGCCTTGGATTTTAAAATATTTCAATTTTTAGTGTTTTTGAAAAATTCTAAAAGGTAAAAAAATAAAAAAAAAAATTAATGTCGACCCCATTTTGTGTCTTTTTGTTTTGCTAAGGTCCAGACGATAGCGACATTTTTACTGATAGAGAATTTTTAATTTTTTTTTTGTTTCAGACCACTACAAGGATTGGAATCGTATCAACCAGTGTGTCCTGTTTTGTTTTTTAGATCCCATTTCAACGGCTTGTAGTTAGTATGTAGCGGAATCTTTTAACATGATTTTGACCCCCTTCAAAACGTCGTATTAACTCGCAATACTTAATTTGGCATACTTATCAAGGACCGATGACAATGCGATAATTTATTTGATTTGATTATCATGACCAGAATTTTCTGGAATAAAAATTTACATATCTGAAAATATATATCCATTTATTTGCGCTCCCACCATATTTATACTGAAATTTTGGTAAATAAAAAACTAAAAAACACAAAATAAATAATAGTTTCAACACTCTAAAATTCACGATTTTGTAAAAAAAAAACTGAACTAAAAGGTAGAAAATAATTTCTTTAAATTCAAAAAAATCATTTTATCTTAAAAAAGCGTGTGGTGCTTTTTAAGATATTTTATAGTTCAAATTAAGATGAGCATTTCTGTGGGCTGTATTATGCATTTTGTTAAAATATATCCCCTTAAGGACCCACAATAAAAATATTTAGCTAGATTATAAAATTATTAATTAGCTAGACCGGTTTCGATTGCTTTGGCAATCCTCTTCAGTAGCATTAAACCTCTTAAAATTAAAAAGTCTTAAAATTAAAAAATATTTACAAATCCGAAAAAAGAACCGCATCAATCTGAAACAAATAATAATAAAATATTACCCTTAAAATTAAAATAAAATTATTTACCCGATTATAATAATAATAAATCTTTATGTTACACCCTCTAAAATAATGTAACTGCCTGCTTTCACCTAAAACACAATAAAATATTAAGTTTTAATCCTAAGATAGGATTATCGTTATGAAAATATCAGAAAACTAAGGGATTAAGCCTGAAAATAAAATGTAAGATAAGAAACGTTGTAAATATAAAATAAAAAACACAGAAATAAAAATAAAGAGAAAATTAGATTACCAACAAAATAAACATTTTAATCCTCGGTATACCTAAAACAGAATAAATAATTAGAATTTAGAAAAACCTGCAACAAACCAAAATAAAATTAAATGAAAATAAGCAAATTAAAAAACAAAAATTAAAAAATAAAAATAGAATTAATTAAAGAACAATAGAATAAGTATTACCAAATGAAGTAAAATGGTGTACCTAAAACAGAAGAAATTATTAATTAGCGTACCTAAAACAGAAGAAATTATTAATTAGCGTACCTAAAACAGAAGAAATTATTAATTAGTGTACCTAAAACAGAAGAAATTATTAATTAGCGTACCTAAAACAGAAGAAATTATTAATTAGTGTACCTAAAACAGAAGAAATTATTAGTTAGTGTACCTAAAACAGAATAAAATATAAAATAAATAAAAAAATGAAAGTGAGCAAAATTATAAAAATACAAGAAAATAAGTTGAAAAAATAAAAAATTTACCAAATGACAAACTGAAACAAACAAAAAATCAAATTAAGTAAAAATGATAAGCAAAAATAAAAAATAGAAATTAAACAAAAAAAATAATAATAGGAAAGATAAATAAAAAAGATGAAAAATAGCATAAAATATCGATTCTCGAGACAACACAAATGAAACAGGTAACTAAAAGAGACCCTGCCAACACAATTTGGGCAGGGTCTCTTTTAGTTACCTGTTTCATTTGTGTTGTCTCGAGAATCGATATTTTATGCTATTTTTCATCTTTTTTATTTATCTTTCCTATTATTATTTTTTTTGTTTAATTTCTATTTTTTATTTTTGCTTATCATTTTTACTTAATTTGATTTTTTGTTTGTTTCAGTTTGTCATTTGGTAAATTTTTTATTTTTTCAACTTATTTTCTTGTATTTTTATAATTTTGCTCACTTTCATTTTTTTATTTATTTTATATTTTATTCTGTTTTAGGTACACTAACTAATAATTTCTTCTGTTTTAGGTACACTAATTAATAATTTCTTCTGTTTTAGGTACGCTAATTAATAATTTCTTCTGTTTTAGGTACACTAATTAATAATTTCTTCTGTTTTAGGTACGCTAATTAATAATTTCTTCTGTTTTAGGTACGCTAATTAATAATTTCTTCTGTTTTAGGTACACCATTTTACTTCATTTGGTAATACTTATTCTATTGTTCTTTAATTAATTCTATTTTTATTTTTTAATTTTTGTTTTTTAATTTGCTTATTTTCATTTAATTTTATTTTGGTTTGTTGCAGGTTTTTCTAAATTCTAATTATTTATTCTGTTTTAGGTATACCGAGGATTAAAATGTTTATTTTGTTGGTAATCTAATTTTCTCTTTATTTTTATTTCTGTGTTTTTTATTTTATATTTACAACGTTTCTTATCTTACATTTTATTTTCAGGCTTAATCCCTTAGTTTTCTGATATTTTCATAACGATAATCCTATCTTAGGATTAAAACTTAATATTTTATTGTGTTTTAGGTGAAAGCAGGCAGTTACATTATTTTAGAGGGTGTAACATAAAGATTTATTATTATTATAATCGGGTAAATAATTTTATTTTAATTTTAAGGGTAATATTTTATTATTATTTGTTTCAGATTGATGCGGTTCTTTTTTCGGATTTGTAAATATTTTTTAATTTTAAGACTTTTTAATTTTAAGAGGTTTAATGCTACTGAAGAGGATTGCCAAAGCAATCGAAACCGGTCTAGCTAATTAATAATTTTATAATCTAGCTAAATATTTTTATTGTGGGTCCTTAAGGGGATATATTTTAACAAAATGCATATTTTATAGTGACTTTACTTTTACCAATATCTGTCCTTAAAATATTTACAATAATTGAAATTTAGCACCCCACACTTAAGCTAGTTACAAAAGCGTGTTTTTTACTTTTTTTAAACTTTTACTTATTTTATTTTATTTTTATTATTATTATTATTTTTTTTTTTTTGTACTTTGAAATGTCAAAAATATTATAAGAACAAATAGTTAGAATTCTATCAAATCGAAGGTACACTGAAGAAGAGATTTAATGAGATCCACGGTTACCATCTCGTAATCCAATGAGATCCATGGTTACCATCTCGTATAAATTACTTTGGTTACACAAACAACGTATTTCCATCAGAAAGTGGATTTAAAGACATCAAAATTAGTCGTTATTATTTCTTCTCCATGTTTCAGCATTAAAATGTATGAGCAACTTTATACAAGATATATGTATGGGCACTCATATCTACACTCTCTCTTGATCAGTGCCACTATGGTTTGATAGAACTATATAAAAATGTTTTCATTGTTTTAATCTTAATTTGAAAAATTTCTTAAATTTATGCTTCTAGATCATAATACCCCTTTAAACTAACGAAAGTACTCGAACAGGCTCGAAAATTTTCAAGGTTAATAAATTTTGCGAACACCCTTCAGTCTCGTGATGAGAGAAATTCTCACAATTTCTGCAGGAATTGAAAAAAAATAAATTTCTAAAAACTGTGCAAAGGTTGAAAAAATCTGAAAAATTCATTACGCGAAAAAAGATAAATTATATGGGAAAGATGGAAAAACTTTCAACCACATGAACCATTTGAAAAATAAAAGTTATTTTAGTTTTAAATCGAGTCTTAGTTGGTATAATTTTAAGAAATTACAGTTTTATCGGACAATAATTTTAGTTATTCATATCTCCGAAACTAGAAATTTAAAAAAAAAAAAGAAACCAAATTTTGTTAAAACAAGTGAAAAGAAACAATTGACTGAGTTAATTGTTGAAATACCAAGCATAGTCAGTGTTGATTTCTTTATCACATAACACATACAAAAATGTATAGACAGTGTTGATGCGCAATCGTTTGTTTTTTTGACGTCACGTAAATAACAAAAGATATTCACTTTTAAATAGACACACACACAACTGATATTCCTATATTAATACCTACATACTATAAAATTTGCACCTAATTAACGCCCTCGTGGGTAAACAGTGATGTTTACAAAAAAATGTTTCAAACAAAAGTAGTTTAATTTTTGATAAGGAACATTTTTTACATTTAAACTTTTGTTCTATCTCTAACGGTTTACAAGACCCAATTGACCTATGATGCTCATTTACGAACTTGACCTCACTTTTTACGTCCTGAGTACGCTGTAAAAAGATTTCAGCTCGATATCTTTTTTCGTTTTTGAGTTATCGTATCCACAGATATGATTTTATGAACAGCTATGACAAAATTTTTTTCCTAGCATCATTATTTTTAAGCGTTACAAACTTGGGACTAAACTTAATATACTAAGTATATTTCATATATGCATGGTATAAAAAGCTTTCGGTACAATAATATGTTTTTTTTACATTTTATCTTAAATTATGTGAAGGTAATCAAAAGGTTTAAGGAAAATCGAAGCTTTCTTAACTATTTTGAAATAATGCATGTTTTTACCGCATGTTTATTCCCCGATAGCTTCAAATCACAATGTTTATATAACTGGGTCGTAACTTTAGAACCTCACATAAACTGGTTTATTTTCATCTTTGACAATTTTTATATGTTTCAAAATAAATTTCAATTTTCATTTTATGTTATTCTTTATAGTCAAATAACATACATTTTATTAAATTATATCATAGATTTTTTTCGGTATATTTGATTTAGTTTATATTCACACTGAGCGAATAAATGGAGGAGAATGTTTAAATGAAGGTAAATTTTATATTTTTGAAGTCATTACGAACAAAAAAAAGTACAGTTTATAAAACTAGAACAATAAAGTATTATTTAAATATGGAGTACTAAAAAGTACAAAGTAATTATAATGGAATGATTATAATAATTTTTAATTTATTGTAAATCTAACCTTGTGTAGAAAACTATAGTCTAAGAGACGGTATAAGGTCGATCTTCAACTACTTGATAACCCAGATGAGACATTGTTTTGACCCTGACTATACAATGGCGAAGGTTATGTATTTGACCGATATGTATGTATGACCATCTGTTCGGACCTAGCTACTAAAATGATAATTTGACAAATAAGGTATGGTTAGAAGCGTTTTAATTGCCCGCTGGTTATAGGCTATGTAGCGTCACATTGAATTGAATGTGGAAATTTTTTGATATGTGATTTTTTGATCATTCATGAAATTATAACAAAATTCATCATCAAAGTTAAAAGTAAGGTACGAATAATTTCAACCCAAAATCTAAATTGCCTTGGTGCTCGTACTACCGTAAGTTTTAAAACATACCTAATTGTAAAATTGTTCAAGAATATATAAGAAATTAGAATTGCGCAATGTTAGTGTAGTGAGGGACGCAAAAGAAAATGAATTGGGCTGGAAATTTAGCATTCTGTAAAACGTGGTTTGAATTACTATTTGAATTACTATTACTATTAACAGTAATAAATAAGTACGCTTTTAAACATTTTAATAACAATGATAATGTATGCTGCTTCTTGGGGATGAAATAATTATCTTAATTAGTAATATTGCAACCATCCTAGATTTTTAAATCGCATTTTGAGGGGGAAGCCCGACTTCTTGGTTACGGTAAGAGTGGTCAAAGTTAAGTTTAAATTTAAAAGCCGGGATGCTACCTCTTGGGGGAAGACCACCAACTTGGTGTAAAATTTCTTTTGCAATAACTGCTGTCCTATTGATTCGTAGAAAATAAAATTGTCTACAAAAAAGGTCCTGTGTATTTTTTGCGCAAGTCACAATAAACAAAAAAATATTAAACAATCAACTGGAAAAGTATTGCAAAATTTGAAACAAATAATTTTGAAATTTTACGATGCAAATATTGCAATAATTCCATAACAGCAACATATATATGGGTATTTTACTCTTAAATAGCGTTATTAATGTTTTAAGGGCGCACAAGCTGTTTTAAATAACTCTGTTTGCGCTTTGTTCAGGAGTGCGCAACTTTAGCGACCTCTGGATCGAGAACTACGAGTCATAATAAACAATTATCTAGACAAATGTTATTGCCCGTTATGCTGTTTGTAACTTTCATTGAGGCTTTTTTACATTCCTTTCGCATGCTTCAATCGGAAAAAGGAAAATTATTTGTCTCAAAATTTTCACTAGCTTTTTAGTAGATTGATGTCCTTTACGGAAAAAACGCATGGGACCTATTTTGTAGTAGTGTTATTCTCTACAAAAATGCTTCCGGCACTTTTTTTATTTAAATCAATAGTGTGGCAGTTATTACAAAAATATTAGTGGCCCCCAGAGGGCGCCACATTCATTTAAAAAATAAACTCACCCCTTCAAACCAAAATGGCAATCTTCTCCCAAGGGGTACCATCACGCCTTTTTGTCGGATTTCTCCCCAAAAATACGATTTACTATATAGCATTTCGGCTAGGATTACTCTTACATTACAGTAATCTTTAGCCTGATTTGTAAGAGTCACACCCACCACCAAGTTGATAATGTAAAACAGAAACCTACAACTAAATGTATTATTGTCAAAGTTTAAGAAAAATATAAATAAATTTTAATAAAAATAAATGATCATGTCACAAATAAAAAGAGCATACTTAAAATTTTTTTTTTGAACGAATGGTTTTATCTCATCAGTATGTTGTTTTGTTTGTGATAAAATTGGGGATGTATAGTAGGAGAGAGAATTGATGTTCTTATCACATCTTAGACACAATGATCATCATTATCATCATATGAGAGCATTTTTTTATATGTTTCAACGCTATTTCACAATAGCATTTTATTTTTGAGAAAAAAAAATGAAATAAATCCTTTCAGGATAAATTATTGTTATTCACTTATTGGAAATGATGTGTTTATTTAAAAAGAACCATTTTTCATAAGTTGAAATACAATTTTTTTATTGGAAAATTGTTGTGAACAATTCTTAAGTACCATCTTCAACAATGGTAATCTCATAGATGATTCTATTGCATCTAGATTGCTCAACTCTACGCGTACGATGAAGAAACATTAAGCTCTGGTTCTATACTCTGAATTGCAAACTGAAATGGGACAGAAAATTTCAAGCATATTATATCAAAATATTTGAAAAATAAGTGAAAACAATCCATTAACTGAGTTAATTATAGAAATACCATGTATAGACCTATTATTATATCATCTATTACTAGATATGTCCAACGTGTACCAAGTATGTACATTGCTTCACAGAGATGATTAACAAAGGCAACAACACAATATTCAAACAGCTGACAGAGAAACACAATAACAGAACATGGTATTCAATGCGCATGATCGTATTGAAGGAACTCAGCTGCTTCGAAAGTTTGGTAGATTAATTCTGTTTAAAAATTTCAAAAAATGGTTAGATATTATTTTATTTGTAAGGAATATTTTAAAGTAGACATGTATCACAGGTAAATGACGTCTCATTATTAAAAAAAGAGTGTGTGTACTTATGTACACGCGTTAGAAGTTATACTTCTTTGGCGTATGAAAAAAATTTAAAATAACTCAAATGCAGTAGTAATCGACAATAAATATTAAAATCAATCAAAAAGATTTTGTTTAAATAAAAAATATTTTATTAACGTAAAAATATTGAAATTTTCATCAACTTGATTCACTGTAATATTAACAGATTCTGATCGAGGCTCAGGAGTTGCAGCTTGGTTTGAATCCATGTTACATGTTTGTTGCCGTTGTTCATAAGGTCGCTTGGGTTCTGCTGTAGATATATTTCCTTCCGATTTAGATTTTTTGCGCTTTCGGTAACGCCGACAAATTTCTGCATTAGTCATCGGCATCGCAACTAAAATGAAAAAAATCACAAATAAGTAACATTTAAATTATAGAACATGCTGTAAAATGTCTTCAAAAGAATTTGATTTTTTGATAGTATTCATGATTTTCGTGAATGAACTAATTTTGGACTTGCCAAGTATTAATGTATTTTACAATTAATCATTGTAAAATACATTAATTATTAATCTAAAATAAATAATGTTTCTTATTGAATATTTCATTATTTATTATTTATTAATTAACTTAGGTAATTAATTTCTTTGTAATCAATATTTTCACAGTTAATAATTATCACTTGAATTAAAATACTTGCCAGTATATTGAAGTACAATGCTAGATGTTTTCTATTAAATGCCGGAAAATTATTCAAGTAATCTGTAATATAAATTAAAAAGAGATGATTAAAATTATTCGATTCGATTCACAAAATGATAAAATATTATTATCTAAAGTAATAAATAATAAATAATAAATAATAAATAATTAAATTTTATTATTATTTGATTATTTGTTAGAAAAATAATAAGTTCTTTAGAAATATATCTATATATTATACTTACAAAATTAACCTCTAATATTTGAAAACACTTAAAGTTTTTACAGTTTTTTCACAACACAATGTCAAAAGTTTACAAATAATATTTATATATGTAATAAATTGAAGAAAAATGAATAATTATATAAAATTAATATTCAAAATTAATTATTCATATGAATACTATATTTCACAACCATTGACTTGAACTGGCTCAGGGATATAAGTACTGTGTACTGTATAGTATGAAGACTCAGTACTGTAACTATATTCAGTGTTGATATATTTTTTTATTATTTCAATTCTGTGGCTAACTTCACCATGTCGTTCGTGCGCGCGCAGCTCACAAATTCACTCTCATCAAAACGCGCCAAAAGAAGTATAACTTCAAAAATATTTATTAAATAATATTTATTAATTGTATATTAAGACATGCGCACAATAATCATGATCCGTCATTTATTATCCTGCTCAATCATCTTGGAGAGGTGGTTGTCTCAATGTTATTGCATACACATAAGTATAGACAGTGTTGATTACGTAATCGTTTGTTCTTTTACGTCATATAAATAAAGAACGACATAAATTATAACGTTATCTTTCTGCTCACTTCCTCGTTGGATATAGACAAAAATATATGTATAACGTATAAATTGAAAAAAATATATTCAATACCTATTCATACTATATAATATTTCTAACCTAATTTGCCCCCTCGCAGGTAGCAACTCTGTTTCAATTTCTGGTGATTGCATATACATAAGTATAGACAGTGTTGATTACGTAATCGTTTGTTCTTTTACGTCATATAAATAAAGAACGACATAAATTATAACGTTATCTTTCTGCTCACTTCCTCGTTGGATATAGACAAAAATATATGTATAACGTATAAATTGAAAAAAATATATTCAATACCTATTCATACTATATAATATTTCTAACCTAATTTGCCCCCTCGCAGGTAACAAGTGATATTTACGAAAAATTGTTTCAAACAAAAAATGCTTATTTTTTTACAAGGAACATTTTTTTACATTTAAAACCTTTATTCTATCCCAAATGTTTACAAGAACCCAATTGACAATTGACTTTTTGGAACTCAACCATACTTTTCACGCCCTAAGCACGCTATAAAAACTTCAGCTTGATATCTCCTTTCGTTTTTGAGTTATCGGGTTACAGACAAACTGACAGACAGATGCACATACGGACAGACGGATAACCGAAAATGGACTTATCAGTTGATTTTATGCTCGATCTATTCTTGGCCTAATACTGGCGATTGTCGATGATGGCTTTAATCGAAATAACATCCGAAATGGATTTATTAAGCTGTAGCTTCTCTCCTATGTTTCCATGTCCATAGTATTTGATTGTTCAGTATTTGAAGTGAGCAAAGATTTTTCAAATGTTCTAGCAACACGAAATACGAATCACTCAGGTGAACATGTGTAACGAGAAAGGTGTACTTTGCTACTCAAAATGCCACAAATCTTTTTCTTGTTGTAATAAATGATAGACACACTTTTTTTATAGGCTGATAGATCGTTTTCTTGCCAAAAGTCAACTTTCACTTCCTTAAGTGAGAATATATTTTACCTATCTAAATTCATCTCTGACTAGTACATTTTTTTACACAAAGTTTTAGTAAAAGAACCAGTTACAGTCGATTTTGCTCGGGGAGAGTCAACCCTTAGTGAAAGATCAACTTTTTCTAGATCAACAGATGTACACAAAAAAGAAAGAAGAAGGTACTTACAGTTAAAAATATTCCATAAAAATATAATCATATGAATGTACTCACCTGAAACAAGAACAAAAAAATATTTATGCATTCAAAAGAACTTACTAGACATACAGTTATTTCAAATATTACGATAAAATGAAACTTTAGTTAAATATACATATTTATTAAATCATATTTAAAAAGACTTCAAAAATTTTTAATATCATATCATTTAACGAAGGCGTCATTTGTGCAAAGAATTCAATGAATTCCCAAGGAAAGTTTCTCTACTGGGTATTTCGGTCTTCATACCATACATATCATATGGTTCCCACTTTATGGTCTTTTTTAAATTTTATTTTTAAAATGCTCGACATATTTAAGTATCACCATTATATCTTATTAAACATTTCGTTTTCCATTCAGCATCTGAACAATAATCTATCACGGAGGTATAAAGAAAGAAATATGAAGTTAAACAGCTGGAAAGTTCTTCAATCTTATGTAAAATTAACACCCTAAAATACCTAATTGTAATTTTTGTAATGAGCAAAGTAGAGTATAAAATTGACTACAATTTATCATCTGATTTTTTTTAAGTTTAATATTAACGATTTTCTATGGGAATGGGAACAATGGGATAAAAGCAAATGATACTACTTATAGTTTCAGTTTCCTCTATAGAATTCACTCATAGAGTTGTGAGAGAAAAGTCTATAATATAATTTGCCAGCCTGTATAATATACTATAATATACTACAGGTTTTGAGATCGAAAAATTGCAGGAGCAAGGGAAAAAAAAGGGATAGGTAAGAAAATGAATTTAAAGGCCCTTAGAAATATAAGAGAAAAAAAAAAGAAAAACAGAATTGTCTAGCGAGTCGAACGGGTAAAAGGTAGTCCGATGATATTTACTCAAATTTCATCGTCACTGATTTCAAATTACATTGTCAATTGAGGTATCATGTGTGTTGTGTCATATGTTGTTGTCCGATTACATTTTGTATTCAAGTTACCGCAAATATTTATTTTAGTGTTCGGTACGTAAAAATTTCTGTGAATATTCAGTTACAATTGTGATCAGACAAATTAAAGTAAAATTTTTAATTTAATAATCACAGTAACTTTTACGTATTAAGTACTAAAATAAATTTTAACTTGCCTAATGCTTACAGAAAACGAGTTAACCCTGGGACAGAAAGAGGGTTTGTTTAAATGATTAATACATACTTGACACTTTGTGAGTGGCTTCCTTTTGGCGAGTCAACCAAACTTCTTCTCTCTACGACTTCTTGCGAAAGTGCTGCGTTTTCAAATGAGCATGATCACGTAATATTAAACCTATCAGTCCGAAAAAACGCAGATCACTTGTTAACATTAATAGTTAAACAATAAAATATTTGTCTGACAAAAATACTGCACCGATGAGCTTGACTACCTTTTTCTGAATTGAATAATAATTTTTATTGTTATCAAGTAGTTCTAGTGTCCCACAAATTGATGCCGCGTTTTTTCTGAGCGATAACTTAAATAAGCCATTCTCAAGCTCAGTTTTAAACACAAGACTTTCGACAAAAGTCATAGAGGGAAGTTTCGTAGACTCGCCAATAGGATGCTACTCACGATATTTCAAGTATGTAGTAATTAATTAAAAGTAAAGCAACCTTATTGTCCTCTGTCTATTATCTAGTAATATCTGGATGACCGAGCTTTGCTCGGTATTCTTAAAAAGACACAAATTTTATCACTAATAGAAGACCGTTTTAAATGTCTCCACACAAATACCAATTTGAATGTCCCGGTAATGTATTTTATTTCATTAACTACGATATACACCAATAGATGTCAGGAAGAGTTATAATTTGCATTGTATTTCATTAACTACGATATACACCAATAGATGTCAGGAAGAGTTATAATTTGCATTGCCGGTTTCAGTTTTCCATGAAAAGACGGATAAAACGACGTTTTTTAAAAATGAAACCTTGCTAGATCGACTTTTTGCCCCAAAAAACCCCTGCTTACTCATTTTCATAAAAATCGTTGGAGCCATTTCCAAGATCGTTGATATATATATATACAAGAATTGCTCGTTTAAATATATAAGATTAAAACAAATTTAATAAAAAATTTTGATACACGAAAAAAAAAGGTATATTGTTAAATTTTAATAGCTCTGAAGTAATTCATCAAATTACTCATTATAGACTCTAAAATGTTTATGATGGAAATTGAACACGGAATAATTATTTAAAAATTTCTTACGTTTTGACCGTTTTGTCTTTTTTTTTATCCCACTGAGGAACGCAAAGGAATGGTAATGTTTTTATCAGTCGCGATATAAATTATTTCTTTTCAGTTTATATTAAAGTCGGGTTTTGTTGATTTTTAAAATAATTTTTTTTGTTTTTATTAAATAAAAGTTAAAAGCAGACATACACAAACATACGAAAAAGAAATATGCAATCTGACAGAAAAAAACTAAAACTCGAAAGGTATGTTTTAGAATTTATGTGGACATAAAAATAATTATATTCTAGTATCCATAAAACCTCAAATAAACTATTCGTAAATGCTTAAATTATATGCCATACTCACAAACAATAATAACATACCTAACCTTACATAGAAACTTTAATTATTCCTTATAACTTGGGTTCACCTCAAACTTTCAATTACCATACACATACCTCTAATATATAATAATTTCGATTTGCATTGATTGCATTTTGTGTGGTAACAAGAGAAGTGATTTATAATTCTATTATTGATTAATTGTGTACACGGTAGTTATTCTATTATTTCTTTTAATGCGATTTTGTCTTATATATAGCCTATTCGCAACAGAATTGATCTTTGGAGGGAACAATTAAGTTGTTGAACAAAATTTTGTTTAAAAAATGAAAAGATAATACATAGTTTTATTACAAAAATGTTTTCACTTTTTCATAATAATTTGAAAGTTACATGAGGTTTTAAAATATTTTTCAAAAGCGTAAAGGACACAATCGAAGGAAAACAAGTGAAAACAAACAATTGACTGAGTTAATTGTTAAAATTCTTTGTATAGACACTGATGAATGTCAGTGCTTGCATTATTTTGTATAAATTAGAAGACTTTAAAAAATCAACAGAATTATGGCGACCTTTCGGCCGCCATTCTTTTGGTTTTCAAAAATTTCGAAAATTTTCCAAAGTGTTTTCTAGAAAATTTTTTGCTTTTTTCGAAAGTGTTTGCAAGACAAAATTTTATTCATTTTAATAAACTTACTTTTAACTGTACGTAGCTTTATTAAAAGTTTTCTTTGCGAATTTCATTATTATTTATAATAAAAACAAAATTCCAAACAAAAATGTGCCTCTCTGAATCTTGCCAGTTAAGATAAAAGCCCTTAATAAGTCACTTTTTAGCCTGTTCTTCATAAGCCATCTGTACGGCGTTTAAGTAATTGGCTTCGTATACTTCTTTAGAATTTAGTACCTAACAACGCCGTACATATTTGCAGTGGTGAGACACGTTAATATTTTCAATTGTACTCACGTGTGCGCGTAAAACTTACGCCAAAGTGCTTAACTGACTTTTACATACAGGAAAACCTTTTTCAATATTACTCCCGGTTGGTCATTTCACTCAAAAAATTTTAGCATGCGGTTTTTTAGTATGCAATCAATAAGACTTTTTGAGACAGTTTCAAGTTCCACATTGAATGGCATATGACACTGGTATACTGTACTTTATTGAAAGTACGAAAAAATTATTTGCCTTTCATATTAGGTTTATTCTTACCGTTTTAAAGGCAAACTAATTAACTCTAGTAGTTCTAGGTGTCTTGAACTCATTAGTTGATTTAAAACGTTTCTGAACACAGAGTGAATTTTTAGCTCAAGTACGCTACTATCAAACAATATTCGTTTGTATTTCATTTATGGGGTATTGTTAGACCCTGGACGGCGTTATCCTTAAAATCGTGATTCTAAAACACTAAATCAATCATATTATTATTAAGTAATAATTAATAAAAATGTAAATAACCCAATTTTAATATTTATAGAGCAAATAATGTTTTTGATCATTTAGCACATCAGCAAAATTAATATTTAAAATTGTTAATTTTACGTCACAATATTTAATATTTTGACCTAGAGGTTTTATATTTGAAGACTCGCTTAATGATCAGAATTCATAAAGTATTATACACACGTCAAACATCATACAGTTATTATTCGACATAAGAATTGGGATCAATTAATAATCATTCATTAATCCATAAACTACGATTTCAAAGTTGAAAATTTATCGTCTAGAATTACAATTTCAAAATATACAACATATCAAGCATTAAATGAAATTCAGTGTTTGTGTTAAATTATCTTTAAGGATTTTACCAGTCTTTTCCTTGTAAAATATTTAAGATTGGTTGGTGGCAGTATATTCCATTATGGCAACATTTAGACAATGCATGTGAAGCTTTAAATATGCTTACAGTTCTTAACAAATTTTCATAAATATTTCGATGTAATTTAGAAACACATGTACATTACTTGGGATAGGACTTTATTTAGTGACGTTTTAAGAATTTCTAGATTTATATTAGTTGAAAATGATAGTGGAAATTCTTTCAATTTTTCTAAATAAAACAAAAATATTTTACATTATCCACTAAAAATGCCATTTATTTTTAAAATAAATTAATAATTAATTTGAAATATTTATAAAATCAATAAATATTTACAATTGTTGCAATCAATACGATAATTTCCAAAAATTTGAAACTCTATAGAAAAAATTTTGTTTATATATAAAATATTGTTAACACTATACAGGGTATTTTTCCATAGCACGTACACGGGGAGTAGCCACATTTTTAAAAGGGGTAGCCATATTTATCCACACAATTTCAAAGTAGCTGAAAAAATATTATTAATAGGTATTAACAAAACAACAAAGTATAAAACCCGCATGTAAAGACAAGTAACAACGCCTTTTATGACGTAGTTTGTTTTTTTACTAAGAATCTAATGTTTTCTTGGAAAAATATAATAAAAATAAAAAAGTAGGATTTGACCAAACCAATTTTTTTTAAATGTTTTTTCAAAATGATATAATCCAATTGAAATCAGTTCATATCCCTTCTTTAGTTTAATATTATTGAATGAAATATACTCATATCTACTGATTATCATTGGCTGCTGGTTATCGAATCATAGTCAGTGAATGAACAAATTTATCAATTTTTGCCATACCTGTAGCGCCCAAACTAGGGCTCAAATCCAAAATTGGTAAATGACTTTTTCCTTCGTCTTTATGAGCTTATTCTGTAGGCCGACGATCTGCAGTCAATAACAGAACACCCTGTATAAATAGATTCATCGAATAAGAATATTTTTTCAGTTACATTGAAATTTTATAGGAAAATGTGGTTACTTCTTTTAAAAATTTGTCTACTCCCCCATGGACATGCTATGGAAACACTCGCTGTATATTATATATTTCTATAGAATTTCAATTGTGTAAAATTGACCATAATACTGGTTGAAACAATTGTTAAAAATGCAATTTATTATTTATTTTAAAAATATGTAATTACCATTTTTATTGGATTTTGAAAAATAATATTTGTTTTATTTATGATGGCATTCCACAAATAAATGATTGCAAAATTAATATTTAATTTTTCTCTCTAATTTTCACAATTTGTATTGCTATCAATTAAATTATTATGGCCAAATTAAATAAATAATATGAGTGAAGGTACAAACCATCATAAATTATTGTGTGATCAAATAAAAAAAAAAATGGCGTCAATTTTTAGATAATTCTAAGTTCGGAGAAAAAAATTGAATGCAGTAGATAATTATGATACAAATTGAAGAAACTAAAATTGAACATTTTTGGATGGATAATAGTAATTTAAAATAAATATTTTAGTAAGTTTTAGTAAAGATAAGATCATATGATCATATAAAAAAATAGCGCCTTACCGCACCACAACTTTTTTAGGGCCATTTTACAAAAGTCCTTTTTTTTGCATTCAGCTGCGGTTTTTGAAAAAACTGTGATGCATTTTTTTCATTATTTTTCCGTTAATCAGTACCTCAAAATCTATTAGAAACCATTATTCAATTTTAGTCAATTTTACCTTTGCATACCTATGTTAACTACAAAAGATCGTACTAGCCATAATAAAATAAAATGATCCACCCTGTAGAAAATTATGAAAGAGTAAATATTTTACCAAAAATAAATTTTCACAATAATTCTGTTAAACCAAATGGTACGTCTGTTCGAATGAAACGAGTTTCGAGTAAAAATGAACATATAATCATAAAATAATCTTTTGTAAGTACACCTTTTCTAGAAAACTACCCACCTACATATAATAATAACAATAAACTTATGGGGTGTATTTTATGTATATTGTTTTAGTTGTTTGTTGTATGTTTACCATGTGGATTATATAGTCGCATCAATGAATGTGTTTACTCGTGACTCCTTAATAACAGCTCCGATTTTGATGATTTTTTTGTCAAATGTTTCTTTTTGTATATCATTTAAGGATGTATGAGCATGACAACAATGTTTGATTTAAAGGCTCAAAATTTGTTTGTAGGTAGTCTTTTACTCAAAGAATATGTGGTTAAAATTTCAGCTTAGGTATCCGTGCAAATTTTTAAGAAAAAAGTCATTAAAAATCGATATAAAATACATTGGCTCTTATGGAGGAATCTCCAAAAATCACATATTTTGGAAGTTTTTGATAATTTTCATTTGGAATGAATGAAAACAAATTAAAAAAAAACAAATTATCAAAAATATAAGACTTCATACTAAAAGTTAAATTCCAGTAATTAGTGAACATATGTGACGGAAAGGGAATCGAAGACTCTAACGTGGATAACTGCTTGTTATTTGTATTGTTTAAACAATATTTGTGCAACTTATATAAAAAAAAATCACTCTTGCATGATTTTTTCCACAAAAAAATGTATTTTTACTTACTAAGAACAATAAAAATGGGTTTTGAATTTAGGTGCGGAACATAACTTTTTGAAAATAAAATACAACCCATGTTACTAGCTGATAATATAGCATTCTATAGGTGAAGTAATTTTTAAAATCGGCTAAGTAGTGAACTCAAATGTTTGTATATATTTTCATACAAACTTTCATTTTATTTATTACTAGCTGACCCGGTGAACTTCGTATCACCTGCAACTTTTTTTTTTACAACTTTTGGTTCGTGATTATGTCAACCTTTAGACTCTAATTTATTTTTGTCAAAAATTAACACTGGTTGTATTATCTACGGTTAAAATGGTATTAGATTATTAAATGAAACTTGTTGGTCATTTTAACATGTTTTATGTGTTTTATTAACACAACGAAATACAATCAATACATAACAAAACATAATAAATAAATCTATTCAATTTAAGAGCATAAATATATAAAGACGATGGCTTTCCTACACGTGAACACGCGACATATAGTTGTCCGTGCGAGAAGTATGGACTAAATTAATCCCGCAAACTTCCAACGACTGGCCTTGCGATTTGTTTATGGTCATCGAAAGGCCAGGCGCACGGGTAAGTTAATAAACATACACAATATAAACAATATGGGAATAAACACAAATAAAACAAAAGTAATGACAAACATTCTTCTTGAGTTTCTTCTTGAAATTTTTGGTTATGTTTTACAAACTGAATATAGATAAATAGTATAACTTCGCAGTATACTTGTACGTATCTTCCTATATATTGAACACTCTTGCAACCATGAGGATCAAGCGTAACAATAGCGATTCCGATACAAAATTAAAATTAATAAATTTTGATTTCTTTACTTTAATTTTTGGGTTTTTTTAAATTTAGTTTAATTTAATTTTGCAATTTATTTTTATATATACATATCAATAAAATTGAAAAAAAAAACCAACTCAACCCACACCCACACCCACACCCACACCCAACTCAACCCACACCCAACTCAACCCACACCCAACTCAACCCACACCCACACCCACACCCACACCCACACCCACACCTACACCTACACCCACACCCACACCCACACCCACACCCACACCCACACCCACACCCACACCCATACCCACACTCAACCCAACCCAACCTAACCAAACCTAACCCAGCCTAACCCAGCCTAACCCAGCCTAACCCAGCCTAACCCAGCCTAACCCAACCTAACCCAACCTAACCCAACCTAACCCAACCCAGCCCAACCAAAAATTACAAAAATTGTGTTTTTTTGAATTTTTTATGATTTTTTCGATTTTTACAAATTGCAAAAAGTGTAAAAAAAGTTTTTGTTTCCGATTTCGATAAAACTAAGTTTATAAGGTAATTTTGACCCGAAAATTACAAAAATCGTGTTTATTTGACCATTAAATGAGTAATTTTCGAGATATTTTATGAAACTGACTGTAGAGCCAACATTTTCATTCCGTTCAGTCTCTCAATTATTCCGCATTGAATCTAATTATTCCGAAATTGTCCTTTTCATTTCAATTACGATTCATTACTGTTTCGGACACACAGTAATAAGTTGGACAAAGACCCAAGATATTTGTTATTCATTTTATTACATTAGTTTTCTTAGAAACTGTCCGAAACAAAAGGTAATCAATTTTTAAAAAGAAAATGATTTTTTTTCTAAGCCATCCCTGAACTATAGCGTACAAAAAAAAAACAATTTTGAAAATCGGTCCAGCCGTTTTTGAGTTTTAGCGAGACTAACGCACAGCAATTTATTTTTATATATACAGATTTTGCCCTATATAGGATGCATTTCAAAAAATTCTTTCTTAAATAACACCTACAGTATAAAATCAATAACGTATCGAAATTACAAACTTCTATCATAAGCGATTTAGGCTGAACGTCGATTTATCAGTCTCCCCTCTGAGAGTTTTCTGATTTTAATGATATACCAAAAGAAACGTTAAAAAAAAATCATTAAAATTGTAGCTGTTATTGAAGACTCCCTCAGAACGGCTATTTTATGTACTCCTTTATCCGACTAATAAAAGACCTGTGTTTTTTGCCTCCTTCTCCCAACTCAAAATTGAGGATTATTATAGTTATCATAATAGATACACTTTCTTCAAATTACTTACCGATCGTCTCGTTGGTCGAATAACAAAAAATGTTTTAATCATCATTAAATTTTATTATTTAGGTTAATCACATAAAATTAAATAATATAACTGAGTTAGAATGTATCTACTATTTATTTATAATTAATTTAAATAATAATACAAGTTGGTTAAAGTTCAAGATCCATACTTTACGTGGCTACTTCTTACAAAGTTGCAACATTCGTGTTCACACACTTCCTACGAGCCCTAGCGTAACTGCACTTGGTAGATAATTCAATTCTTATATTCCATAAAATAAAGTTAAATAAAAAATAATAATAAAATAAAAAAAGAAAACAAGAGTAGTATGAAAACAAGAAAAAAATTTTATCTAAAATTTTTATGATAAGTAAAATCGTCATTACAGTCGGGGGACCTCTATTCGATCCTGTGCAAAACTGTTTAATCTTAGAGGTCCCCCAACTGTAATGGCGATATTACTTATCATAACAATTTCAGATGAAAACATTTTCTTGTTTTCAAACTTTTAAGAGCGCGATTCTCTTCACTTTAAACTTATATGAAACAAATTGGCTGAAAATAAACAATTGACTGAGTTAATTGTTGAAAAACTTTGTATAGACAATGTTGAATATCAGTGATTGGATGATCTTTAATAAGTAAGAAAAGTTTAAGAAACGATGACGCATTGATGGTGGCCCCTCCCTCCGGTCAGCATTTATTCTAGTTTTAGAAAATTATTTTCAAGAAGTTTATTTTTCATTTTAAAAAATCTATCACAAGACTTACAAGTTGAAGTTACCTGCAAATATTCAACTCTCTATCTGTTATATTCTCTATAGAAAATGGACACCAAACTTTTACCCTAATTTGAACCTTCACGATTAAATAATGATGTTTATGGATTAGGGAAAAGATGCACCTATGAATAATGCTGCTCACTCACGAACTATTTGGATCTCACCACGATATAACAAATTTTGGCTCGACATCATGTTGACAGACTAATAAACGAATTCAAATGTACGAATTAGGTGATTATTTTATGAACACGCATACCATACTTTTCTTTGCAGCATCAATATTTCTAAACGTTACGACTTTGAAACTAAACTGAATACACTATGATGTATTCTTCCTATACGGGTATAAAAAATAACAATAAAACATATGTATATAAACTGAGATCCAAGGTACAACACACTCCCATGTATAAAATTAAAAATTAAATTCTATGAACTGAATAATTACATTAAGTGTAATATACAATTCGATACATAACAATGCGTTTTACGTAAAAGCGTAACATTATTCCATCTACCAAATAGTTTGTATGCACTTTAATAAAACGGATGTTAGAAATGTTCCGTAATAGCATCCAAACTCGAAAAATAATGATTTTAACAAAAAAAGTTTCACAGTTTTGGAGATGAAGAAATAAAGCGTGACTTTAAAGATCACTGAAAAGTGAAATAAGTTCGTATATGAAGATAGATAGAGGGAAACCTTAAACTTGAAAGTTGTTTCTCATAAAAACCGACAATTGAGCATGCTTGGATGAATCTGGAAGGATGAATCGGGAACTAGAAAGGGCAGATCACACCTTGCAGGACCAAACAAAATTAGATAGAAAATCGTGGTTTGATGATGAGTGTTAAAGCGCAATAAAAAGTAGAAAAGTTAGCAGAACAAAATGGCTAAACAACAAAACAAAAGATACTGAAGAAGCAAACAAACTACGAAGAAGAGCAGCGAAGAAAATGTTCAGACGAAGAAATAGATTTTTGAAAATAAATTAAAAGGTATAGAGAAGAATTTTTCCAAAAATCAGTCAAGCGAATTTTTCCAAGGTATTAAAAGCTTCAATGAAGGCAAACAAAAGAACTCGATGAAAAATTATACCGGTTGGAAAGATATTTCTCAAGCATGTCCAATGCAAGTGAAGAATGTAGTGATAGCAAGCATGACCAATGCAAGCTCTAGCGAAGTTCATGTACAAAATAAATAAGTTTCACAGGAAAATCCTAGTGCAACAGAAATCAAAAACATTATTCAAAGCCCGTAAAATAATAAGTCGTCAAGGAAAAACGGTATAACAGCAGAAATGCTTAAAGATGGAGGCAATCTATTACAAAATGAACGAAGCGCTGCTATAACCCTTATTTAAAAAAAGGGGATCGATCAGTATGTGAGAACTAGAGAGAAATCGCACTGTTAGACACTAGACAAAACATTGGCAATAACAATAAAAGATAGGATAGCAAATCTGATGGAAAATGAAATAGGGAAATATCAGTGTGGTTTTCGTAGGAACAGGTCAATTATTGATCAAATTTTTATAATATGGTAGATAAAAACAGCAGTTATGATCAAAATCTCCCGCTACACGTATTGTTCATTGACTTTAAGCTAGCATATGACTCTGTTAACAGAAAAAAGCTGTACGGTGCGATGATGTTACAAATACCAACAAAATTGATAAGACTTGTAGAAATAACTTTTAACGTAGCCAAAAATAAAAATTCTTCTTGATGGATACATCTCTGGCGTGTTTGATGTTAAAAATGGGCTTCACTTACCATACTTTTTAATCCCCGAACTAAAAAAAAGGGATGTTATAAGTTAGCCCGCTGTGTGTGATTGCCTGCCTGTCTGTGGCATCATAGCACTTAAACAGATGAACCGATTTTAACTTTTTGGTTTCGTTTGAAAGGTAAGTTAACTGAGAGTTTTCTTAGCTATGTTTCAAGTGCCAGTTTAGAGTTCCGTACCCGAAAAATTTATCGGGGGTTTTTTTAATTTTGTAAATTTCACTTGTTAATATACTGTTAAAGATGGTTATAAGGGAGAATGGGATACATACCAAAGGTAAAGTGTATGACCATCGAGACCAATGCATGCCATTTGGTTCCGAGTTTGACTGATGTTCCGGAACATTTCTAACACCTGGTATATAACATTCAAGTATTAACTAACAGTTACAGTTACAGTTATAGTTAAGTACAATAGTGTTTGTTGTGTGTATTTCAATATTTCATTATCCTATCTATATCGTAATAACATTGTATTTCTACATGCTAATTATATATAATGATACCTTCATGTAGATACGTTTACAATGAATGTAAATGAATAATGATTTACTGTCAAAGTTAATCAACTATAATATACTCTAATTTGAATTTGTTTAAATGCATATACACATATATACTACATACCTGTTACTGTTACTGTAGAGTAAGAGCCAGCGCCTGCCAGACATACGTTAAAGTATAAAAGCTGAAATTTTTTTGCGTATTCTCACTGGTGTAGGGACCAATCTTTGGGGGCTACAAACCTTGACTAACGGTTCCTTCGGTAGGTAGCAGGTAATCAGGGGCGCAGTACCCGAGCTCTCTCACGTTAAAGTATAAAAGCTGAAATTCACCCAGAGTGTTCAAATGACCATTTTAAGTCAATATTGAAAAAGACATATCAATCCATCCAACTAACATTAGAAGACATATCGGTCAAATATTCAATAAGTAAATCGTCATAGTTGTCATAAACGGTTAGTGATACACAAAAAATTAGTTTACAAAAAAGTAGGTAATTTAATTATCTACAATAAAAGTTATTACCATATTTGGTCTAAAGCGCACGGTTATGGAGATATAGCCTAAAACGGTTTTCCTTAAAATGGAGGCACTTACCCCGCTTATTTTTGTAAGGATTTCGTGCTTTTACATTCAGTACGTGATGCTGAACATATTTAAATAATAAAATAACTCTTGCAGTGAAATAAGTTCATAATCATGGAAGAAAATGTAGATAATTGTGTATTTTTGCATTTGACCTTCTACCACGTCTGGGGGAGTGTTAGCCCCTTCGGATTGATCTGTCTTTTTCAATATTGACTTATGGTCATTTGAACACTCTGTGTGAATTTCACCTTTTATACTTTAACGTGAGAGAGCTCGGGTACTGCGCCCCTGATTACCTGCTACCTACCGAAGGAACCGTTAGTCAAGGTTTGTAGCCCCCAAAGATTGGTCCCTACACCAGTGAGAATACGCAAAAAAAATTTCAGCTTTTATACTCTAACGTATGTCTGGCAAGCGCTGGCTCTTAGTACACTGTTACTGTTACCTACAATCTATAGTTATAGGTAGGTAAGTATTATTTATGTTGTTTACCTTTGTATGTACATATATAACCAATAATACAACTATCAATAGTTTGGAGTTCGTTCAGATAGAATCCCCTTGATGCAAATCGATTTTTTTTTTAATTTCACAGTGTAGAGAAAAATTCATATCGAAATTTTCAACATATCTTTACGTTTCATAGTCGGGACAATTAACAACTTTTTGATTGATGTCGTAGTCTAGTTAACAAGTGCTTTTTTGTTCAACTTTTTTCAGCAAGCTCGGAAATTTTGAACAAGGTGTCATTCGATTGGGAATAGCAAGTAGATAATAAATTTAGGGTTCCATACCCACGACAAATTTTTGGGGTATGGAACCCTAAATTCGCAATTGAAACATATCTTAGAACTATCTCCGTTAAATTACCTTTTTCCTTAAAGCCTTTTTCAAACTGAGTCGATTTTGAACATAATCGCTAATTTTTTAGTTTTATCGGATACGGAACCTTAAACTCGCAGTTGAAACATAGCAGGAACATAGCTTCAGGACCCTGAAGGGGATATATTTTAACAAAATGCATAATACAGCCCAGAGAAATGCTCATCTTAATTTGAATAAGAATTTACGTAGTTACAAAATTAAAAAGTTCAAATAATTATTATTGAAAAATAATTTTTTTAAATAATATTTTTAATACAAATCTATTTTTTTACTATTGGAAGCTACGTGAAAATGATTTTTTTTTAATTTGTATCCCTTATTGTTTAAAAAAATTTTATAAACAATTTCATTATTTATCTCAAATTTAAAAACAAATTATTTTCACGCAGCTTCATAGTAGAAAAATGGATTATAAAAATTGTTATAAAAAAAACTGTTTTTCAATTATTCTTTTTCTTTGGATATGTGTCGTTGCCCAGGGACATTTTTTCATTCACGATTTATCGTAAATTTTTACAGCGTACTCAGGACGTAAAAAGTGAGGTCAAGTTCGTAAATGAGCATTATAGGTCAATTGGATCTTGGGTCCGTAGGACCCATCTTGTAAACCGTTAGAGATAGAACAACAGTTTAAATGTAAAAAATGTTCCTTATAAAAAAATAAAAAACTTTTGTTTGAAACATTTTTTTGTAAACATCACTGTTTACCCACGAGGGCGTTAAATAGGTGCAAATTTTATAGTATGTATTAATATAGGAATATCAGTTGTGTGTGTGTTGTGTATTTAAAAGTGAATACCTTTTGTTATTTACGTGACGTCAAAAAAACAAACGATTGCGCATCAACACTGTCTATACGATTGCGCATCAACACTGTCTATACATGGTATTTCAACAATTAACTCAGTCAATTGTTTGTTTTCACTTGTATTTTTTACTCATTTTATCGAATAACTGTTAGGTTAAACTACTTTTATTAACTGTTTGATTAAATTATTTTTTGATAGTTGTTAGTTTAAAACTAACTTTCAAAGTTATTTTGTTCGAAATCAACCACCTCATAAACATCTGCATATATAGCACGTTCTACATTTTTGCATTCGGTTTACTTTCAAAACTTGTATACATTTTTCCTAATAGAAACAAACAAGGATTTTGACTATATTTACATTCTTAACACTCGAGTGTTAACACTGTTTACACTCGAGTGAACCGTAGAGTGAAGTATAAATATTTGATGATCTTTAAAGTTAAAAAAATCGATTGTGTAAATCAAAACTTTGATGGATGTTTATAATTTTTATTTCGAAATTACCGATTGGCTTATATAGACCAGAATTCGAAGAGAAGTATTGGTATAGCATAAGTTATATGTAGAGTATTTGAAATATTTTAGTATGCTAAAAACACATTCAGCTTGTAGAGAATATCTGCATTGTATTTGATCAATGCGAAAATTTGTTATACAAGCAACAAATGGATAAATAAAGCTAGTATCAAATAGATGTGTGGTGGGCTTTGTATATTTGAACTGAACATTTAAATAAGTATCAAACATTTCATTTAGTTATCAGTAATCACGTTTATGGTTAACTAACAAAAACTAATGTCATATAATTATATAAGAAGTGATTATTTCAGTCGTTAATTACTAAAAGGTGATTTTGAACCGAATGCATTTCAGAGGTTTCGTTTACAATCACATAAAATACAATTGATCAAAGAGTTAAGCCTCGCTCATAGTTAAGGATGTCCAAGCGCCAGGGCATTTTTGGACAAAAGGCATGACTTCTTTTAAATATGAAGTTGGACTAAGTCTAAATCAATTCTGAAAATTTTATGGGCGGTTGCCCGATTATTTAAACAAATAAATGACTTCAAAAGTAGGCATATTTAACATTGATCTTAGGGGAAAACGATAAATGAATGATATGTTTTTATAGATTTCTCTAAAACTCGTCGGTGTAAATTAAAAAACATCTATTTTAATTAAAGTTAAAATCTTAATAAATTATTATATTACGGTAGTGGAGACACAAATTTAAAAAAATATATATTTTCAATTTTGATGGTGAATTATCTTATCATTTGAAAATATAAGACGAAAAGTTAAAATAAAATTGTTCGATATCTGGAGTAAATTTCAAAATATCGAAAATTGAAAATTTTATTTAATTATTTAGCTTTCTATATACCGAAAACCAAGGCAGATATCGAAAAATTTTATGCTTACTTTACGTCTGCAATCATGAAGTTATAACAAAATTTATCATCAAAGTTGAAAATAAGGTGCTAATTTATTTCAACCACAAGTCTAAACTTGCGCTCGTACTACCTTACGCCTCCCTGATAACTGACTAAACCAAAATTAATGTTCAATTTTTAACTGAATGTACTGATAGCTAAGTTCATGAAGACGCAGTTCTCTTTCAAGTTTTTAGAAGAATTTCCAATGTACACTCGTCCATAAAATTAAGCGTACACTCCATATACAAAGCGACCCCACCCCCCAATCGTTTAACGAACCTAAAAGTTCTTACTGTTCAAAAAAGGGGCATGATAAAGAAAAACGCATCCAACTCTCGTAAAAAACACCAAGGTCTTGTCAAAAATAAATAATTAAAAAAAATTAAAAACCCGACTGCGTTAAGTAAAATTTGAAAAGAAAAAAAGTCCAGTAGTTCATATAGTGACTTTAATAGTATGGGCCCAGTGTTGGGAAAAATTTATGCCGGTCTAGATTTTAATATACCCCGTTTTTTTTTTTATTTTAAACTTATTTATTTTATTTTAGACTTTTATTTGTCGCGGCACCTGAAAATTTTTATCCAAATTTGTTTTTTCGTATCAAAATTGTTATTACCTATAATTTTAACTAAGAAATCTAGACTTTCTTCGAAAAAAATTATTCAATAATCGAATAAAAGTGGTTCGTTTTTCTATAAAGATCATTTTAGTTCAAATTGAATGAACAAACGCACAAAAAGCTAGATTTTTTCTATCAATTTCTGTCTAAACTATTCGGTTTACAAGAAAATGTTTCAAACAAAAAAATGTATGCGTATTTGTAAAGAACAACTTTCTAATTTAAAGCGTTTATCTAATGATTGCCAGTTATGAATCAGAGTGAGGTTTTAATTGAATCTGAAAACTTAGATCGAATTCGATGTCAGTATATGATGTGTCCCTTTGAAACTAAAATTTTTCGTTTGAAGCATTTCCCTCGATTTAATTTATTTATCGAGTCTCAAACATATGCCAGCTTAAAAAAGATATCATGTATATGATGTATATAGGTATTAGTGAAATGAGCGGCTAAATACCTAGATCGGACCCTGATTTTCACCACAAAGAACTACTTGTGGAGCACAAGCCGATACATATAGCGACAACTTTTTATATAGTAAATATTTTCTTTTAAAATTTAGGTGAAATCAAGTTGAAAGCATACATAATGACGTAGTATTATTCCTTTTATTAAATTATTAAAATTATTATTTGTGCTTCTGACTGATCCCAACACCTGAAGTAAAACCATCAGCTGGCTAACTCACTAACTGTTAGAATGGTCGACTTTTTATCATGTCTTGAGTGTATTTTCAAGTATCAGTCTACCTGATGAATTGAATTTTAAATAAATCAAATAATAAAATTTTTATGGATACACAACTGAAACAATTTTATGTAATACATATTCTGTTCCTTCGTTTACTAGAATGAGGCCAAAAATTTAATGCAGCTGAAGGTAATAAAATTTTCAATTAAATTAACGTTAATTATTACACAACCGTATATTTATGTTATTCTAAGGTTTTTTTTTAATTGTTTTTCTTTGTTATTTATTTATATATTGTTTTATATTTGTTTAATTATTTTATTGCATTATAAAAAATTCCCTTATTTTGTCATTTTATTTCAAGTTGTAATTATAAACTTCTCTGTTATTTTTCAAATAAATAAAGCTTTGAAGATATAAAAATTATTCACATTAATTAATGATTCACGAATATTACCCATCATTATTGACTATTTCCGTTGGAACGTATATAAACAATGTATCCCAATTTTTTTCCTGTATAAAATCATTTGAAATATTTTTGATAAAAAAACTGAATTTTTCCACGCGCAAAAAAACTTTTTTGTTAATGTAAGAATGATAATTTAACGATAATTTATCGGACTGAGTTAGAAAAATGAAATTACAAACTGGCAACCAAATATTCACAACTCTCTATCTTAACCGTTTGATGACGAAATGGAAATTTAAAAAATAAAGTTATTTATAATTTTTAATTTATATCAATACATAGTATAAAACAAAGTCGCTTTCTCTGTCCCTATGTCCCTATGTCCCTTTGTATGCTTAAATCTTTGAAACTACGCAACGGATTTTGATGCGGTTTTTATTAATAGATAGAGTGATTCAAGAGGAAGGTTTTTATGTATAATACATCCATATTATAGTAGAGTAAGGGGTTGAAATAGGGGTTGAAAGGGATATGCTTCAAAAAATAAAAAAGTTGTGCATCGATTAAGCTCAAATATTGACACGATATACAACCAGCTTCAAAGATCTATTGTTTTTATCTACTTTTAACCTTCGGAAGGTAGAAAGGTATAGCGAGAAAGTGGGAAGGAATTATCGAATATTTACAAATATACCTAAGTGGGGTATCAAATAAAAGTGCATGACGTGTACATTACAAAACTGTTATCCCACGCAAGGAAATGTGGAGGGAGGGGTGCAAGTGGGGATGTTGCCCAGCAAAGCGGATAGTTCACAGCTAGTAACTTATAAATCTAATGATAAATTTTGATTATTATCAAATGAAGGTAAAATCAAATAGTTCATTCCTTTAAACACTGTGTATATGCTTGGGTATCAATGTGGTCAACGTGTTTGACAAACATACAAACAAAAAAATATTTGAAAAGTAATTTTAAACAAGTTGTTGTCGACAACTATGCTTATGAAAAATTTACAATTTTACAAACGTAAATAGAAAGGATTTACAAATATCAAGTTTCATGTATTTCGCGTTTGTCAAACATGCTTGTACCACGGGCTTGCCCAACTGGATTGCCAAGCGGGGTTTTCAAACACGCTTTGTGAAAATGTTAGATAAAAAGTTTCGATAAACGAGTGTGACAAACGTATTTGTTGAAATATTTGAGTATTTAATGAAATATTTCAAAGTGTATGGACGTTGTCTATCTATAAAATTGTAAAAAACTTTTGTATTTTACTGTTTGTAAAGCATATCGTTAGCCATTATAAAATACGGAGTAAGAAGAGTTTTTATGGAGGTTCTTATGTATAACACAAGGAAACAGAGGGAAGGATCAGTTGTTTACAATACCTATAGTTATTTTTCTTCAATAATAAAATGATTTAATTCTGCGTTATTACATCACAACAATTAAAAAATCAATAAATTTTATACCATGCATACATAAATGATTCAAGTAATACTAAGTTTAGTCCGAAATTAGCAACGCTTAAAAATATTGATGCTACGAGCAAAATTTTGATATAGGTGTTCATAAAATCTATTTCCGAGTGTTCTTTTGAACGTCCGCCCGTCCGAAAACACGATAACTCAAAAGCGAAAGGAGATATCAATTTGAAAATTTTATAGCGTGCTCAAGACAAAACAAGTGAGGTTAAGTTCGTAAATGAACAACATAAGTCAACCGGGTCTTAGGTCAGTAGAACCCATCTTGAAAACTGCTATGGATAGAACAAAAGTTAAAATGTAAAAATATTCCTTAAAAATAAAGAACAACTTTTGTTTGAAACATTTGTTCGTATCATCACTGTTTACCGGGCAGAATTGATGGAAGTGTTTTGTATTTTATTTAAACTCATCGCCTAACGGAGTAAAAAGGGGTAGAGAGTTATTTTGGGGGTGATTTGGATCGAAGCTGATATTCGTCATTTTTGAATTACCCAATTGAATACTTAACCGGTTTTAATAATAATATCACCTTTAGACAGGTACGTTTTCAGCGAGTATCATGGGCTAAAGTTTTTAAAAAAAATTGGGGTTACGCACCAAAAAAAACAAAATCCATAAAATTGTGAATTAAAGGGTGGATAAATGAATTCAAGGGAGGATAAGTGAGGGCTATAACATGTGAATTAAAGGGTGGATAAATGAAGTCAAGGGAGGATAAGTGAGGGCTATAACAAGGAAATTTTAGCCCGCTTTGCTGGAAAGTTGAAACTTTCTATCTTGATATAATATTATCTATTTTAGAACTATAAATTTTTCAGATTTTTCCAACCTATCTACAGTTTTAAAAATATTTTTTTAAACCTTTCAGAAATTGTGAGAATTTATCTCAACATGAGAGTAAAGATGTATGCAAAAAAATTTAATTCGGAAATTTTCAGGCCCGTTCGTGTACTTTCGGTAGTTTAATATTAGTCGTACTCAGTAAATTAACGAAACTTGTGATGGAAATATGATGAAAATAGACCCGGAAGGCCGAAAAAAATTAATGTAATAGTGTCCCATTTTTGAACGCAACGGCTAACCAACTCATAATTACATCAATAATCCGGGCCTAAATTAAAACGTATTTCATTATTTAGATTATTCCTGCTCTAATATGTTCACTCTGAAATATCATTACAATAATCACGTAATCAAACTATTTTTGATTAGCTAGTCCAATATAAAATTAATACATATAAAATTATGTAGAGGTTATGATTTACAACATTAAAGATTATTGAACGCGCGAAATATTTGACGCATGTTTAGAGCGCGTGCGCATATCTCTCATCACGCAACTTAAGATTACCGCACAGTTAACGCGAGTGCTGACGTGTTAAAATTTACTCAAATATAAATTCATTCCTTTTTATCATGGAGTAGGTACAATAAATGTACTAAATTATCATTCAAAAGAAGTTTGTGAGTTTTGCTACTATGGAAAAAGTACTACAATACAGTATTACTAGCTGTTAAACCCGCTTCGCTGGGTTGTTTTTGCACATTTAAATATCAAAATTGTTAAATGAAAGACTTTTTTTTTAATTCTCTCTGTGTGTACGGAACAGTAAGATTTTTTTGGCCGATCCCAATATTATGTCTCTCTGTGTGTAAAGAAAAGTAAGGAACAGTAAAAGTAAACCCATGGAACATTCCAGATTGTTCGAGAAAGTTTGATAAAAAATCCATACAACATTCGAGAATATTCGAGAAAGTTCTAGAAAATTCGATAGAAATCCATAGAACATTCCAGAATGTTCGAGAAAATTCTAGAAAATTCGATAGAAATCCATGGAACATTC